>NC_056522.1:300659656-300694725 GCF_019175285.1 Sceloporus undulatus | reverse complement strand
ATTATTATTATTATTATTATTATTATTATTATTATTATTATTATTATTATTATTATTATTAATATATATTTTTCATTAATAAAGATGAGCAGAAGAAAAATAGATTAAGTCAGACTTAAAAGTTTGTCTCACTGATTCCACAGCCTTTTAACAGTTAAAAACATACCTATTCCGTCTGGCCTTCCCACCTTAATTTGTTTATTTATTTTCCTGCCCTCTTCCTCTCCTTTTCCTTTTGACCCTGGATCGATGTTTAATTCTTATTTTCTTTTGCCCCTGCCATGTGATTTTTCAATTTTATTGTTTTCCTGTTCCTGTTTTGTAGTAATGTTTTTAACTGATTACTGTATTGGATTTTAACTTTGTATTGTAATGTTTTTTATATTTTGTACGCCGCCCTGATCATATTCATGGAAGGGCGGGATATAAATAAAATTTATTATTATTATTATTATTATTGATACAAACTGCTTTGTGTCTTTTTAAAAATGTTGATGCTTTCTAAAGATTGCAAAAGTGGGAGAGAGGGATATCCAAAACTTTGTAGGTATGTGGGTCACAATTGTGAGAACCTGTTCTATAGTCCAATGTGTAAAAGTATAGTTATTGGTAAAGATGTTTTAGTAAGGTGGTAGTACTCACCTTTTTCTGCATCTCATATTAGCAGCTATTACTAACAGTCTAAAACAGAATTCAGATATTTTCAAAAAATGTGTGTTCTATAAATACTCTAGTATTTTACACTTTGGTTCGGTACACACTGCCAACAAGCAGTGTACCGGTGCCAATTCTAGGGTTAGGGAGCATGCAGCAACCGCATTCTCCCTACTCCTAGTTCATGTGGATGACACTGTTGTTACACGGTGCTGTCCACATGAGGTGCGTGATGATGACATCATGCATGTGCTGCATCCAAACAGCATGGCACATGTGTGATGTCTCCATGCCACCCCAGGCTGCTTATGATGGACTGGCTGCGGAGTGGGAAGGAGTTCTGTAATGGAGCTCCTTTTCGCCGTGTGCATCATTCCTGCGGCAACCAAATGGACGTAGAAACAATGCCGAGGAGAAAGGAGCTGGGTGGCTCCTTTCTCCTGTGGCTGTTGGGGTGTCCAAGGGCATAAAGTCCCAAGGACACCCCTTTTCCGTACCAAAGAGAAGAGGCATTTTGCCTCTTCTCCATGGCCTGGAAAAACTCCAGATTGGGGCCACAGGGCTGTCAGTGAGGCTGTCCTGGCCGCAATCCGGAGCAAAAAGGGGCGGATTCAGGCCGCCTCTTTGGGGCGATCCGTACCACGCCTATATTTCCATTACTGATATAAGGAAAATTCCAGCTACAAATCTGCCATATTACCACATATGAATCTGCTATGAACCAAGTCTGAACTTATATTTATTAATGGAGCAAATTAATTGGTGTTATTCGTATGTCTTAATAAACCCTTGGCTGAACTAGTGAAAACTTGGGAGTATTTGCAAGCAAAGAACCAATGCCTGTATGTGTTTGGTCAGACTAATTAATAACATGTCTAACCTTAAGACAGAATGAATAATGGTACATTAATGATTTTTAAAAATCAGTGGATTTTACCTTGTGAAGCATTTAACATTTACAAACTGTGCACAGATAATGTGAAACTTAATTTTTTGTTTGTAGAAATAGATGCTTAATATGAAGGATATTTTAAGAGTTATTGATCTCACCTGAATTACAGCTATGCGTGCCTGCAAGAGGGAAAATTTTCATCTATTTAATATTAGAAATGTAATGTGAAGAGTCAGAAGATTAATAACTACAAACTAAATTTAGCCAGTAAGAACAGAATTTAGTCCACTGGCATATATGCATGTGTATATACTGGCTAGGAATAGCTGATCCAGTCTTTCAGATATTGTTGTTGTGTGTTTTCAACTCAAGGTGACCATAAGGAGAACCAGTTAGGGAGTTTTCTGAGCAAGATTTGTTCAGAGGAGTTTTGATATTGCCTCCTCTTAGGATGAGAGAGTGTGACTTGCCTACGCTCACTCAATGGGTTTCCATGGCTGAGCAGGGATTTGACATTCTCTTGAAGTCCTTCTCCAGTACTTAAATGACTATACCACACTGGTTTTTTGTGGTTATTTTCACATATTTTCAACCATTGTCTCATTCCATTCTTTTCCACATTAATCTTTGCACTAAAAGGCATTCTCTCATTTAAATAATACTCTAAACATTTTTTTCAAAGCCTGTACTTCTACATGCATTTTGCACCTTTTACATGCATTTTCATATGTTGTTGTTTAACCAAGGACTGCATTAGAACAGCAAAGGTTGATGGATAACAAGGTTTCAACACACACATTAGTCCAAAAGGTAATGATCTTATATTGGAAATCACCAGGAACAAATTACTGAAACCATTACTGTGCCGCCCATTTTTGTTCAGAGAGCTTATGTTTCATGAACCATAGTTTCATAACCACTCTTTTGCATTCTACATTTTTGTTGTCATTTCTTTTGTTCCTGTTAAATTCAGTTCTTAAAAGCAGCTCCCTTCCCTTTCATAGGTTTAGAAATCATCATAATACAAAGGAGGTTTAAAATGTCACTTCTGCAATCTTTCTCTTATTGTCCGTTTTTCCCTCCTCTACAAAGAACAACTGAGAGGCTTTAGAAAACATTTAAAATATAGCCTGTATCTGAAACACATGAGGAAAAATAAATCCCTTTTATCCTCACAATTCTCTCATGGCACTCTGTGCTCTCAGAGTTACTTACTCCTATTTCTACAAGTTTCTCAAGAGGAAAAAAAAAGAGTGTGATGGTTGTCAGTGCTAATACCTCATGCAGAGCTATGGTGACTGCTTTCCATGTCTCTTGAGCTTTTTCTCCACTGAGTGCCACCTAGAAAATGGACTGTCATTTTCACTAAACTGCACTCATAAAGAGGTATGCTTTCATTAGGAATCTTTTCAGCATCTGTTCTCTCTAATGAACTAAGAATTAGAATTAGGGGTATAATATGATACAATTTTTGGGGAAACAAATCCAAACAAAAACCCAACATCTTACCAGTAGGTGTCACTCACTTGTTAGATACCAAATAATAGAACTTGAATGGTGCTGTAACTCTTCTATATAATGAAAAACTACACACTGTGCAATGAATTAGTACTTGTAGGTAATATCCTAAGAGCATGAAATGTCAATATACTGTCAGATGGGATTCTCTTTCTCTCTATATATATGTGTGTTTGCAGACATGTTAATATGAGAGAATAAGTGCATCTTGATTGCATTTAGAACAATAACCTAATATTGTACCACAAATTTAAAAACTGACATTTGTTTATGACTGCACAACACTTAGTAATATGGTAAACTTTTTTTTCTTTAGTGCTTGTTTTCCTAAAAGTCATAAGAAATAAGAGAAGACAATATCAGGTTTCCCAACTTTGGAGTCACAGAGCATACTTGGATCTCAAGAGCATAGATTGTTACATTACTTGCCACTGGCCTTGTCCAAGGCATTCCACAGAGACAGCTCTCACAAAGATCTCGAATGACCTTTTACAGGCCAAGGCTAATGGCCTTTACTCTGTTCTCATTCTTCTCGATTTGTCTGCAGCCTTTGACACTGTTGATCACTGTCTCCTAATTGACATACTCTCTGACCTTGGGTTCTCAGACTCTGTTCTCGACTGGTTTAGATCTTACTTGTCTGGCAGATCTTTTGCAGGAGTTGCAGGGGGTCAGACTTCTTCTCCTGTTCCCTTATCTGTTGGAGTTCCCCAGGGCTCTGTTCTGGGTCCCCTTCTGTTTTCTCTCTACACACTGTCCTTAGGAAAACTCATCAGCTCTTTTGGTTTTTCCTACCATCTGTATGCCGATGACACCCAGCTGTATCTTTCTGCCCCTGACCTTTCTCCAAGGCTTGAACAGCAAGTCTCGTCTTGCCTTACAGCTGTCTCAGAGTGGATGCGCCATCGGCGTTTGAAGCTCAACATGTCCAAGATGGAGCTTCTTGTCTTTCCTCCTAAGCCCAACCTTCAACACTCCTTTTCTGTCTCTGTGGACAACATTTCCATTCAACCAGTCCAGCAAGCCCGCAGTCTTGGCTTTATCTTTGACTCTTCTCTGTCGTGTATCCCTCAGATCCAGCCCACAGCCAATGCTTGTAGATTATTTTTGTACAATATTGCCAAAATCCGACCATATCTCTCCGCCTCTACTGCCAAGATCCTGGTCCATGCCCTAGTGATCTCACGACTTGATTACTGTAATGACCTCCTGGCTGGGCTTCCTTTTTCTCACCTCCGTCCTTTAATCTCTGTCCAGCATTCAGCTGCACGCATTATCACTTCCACCCACCGCTCTGACCACATCTCTCCTGTGTTGGCATCCCTTCACTGGCTCCCTCTCCCTTTCCGCATTCAGTATAAGCTCCTGCTGTCAACATTCAAAGCCCTCCATGGACTGGCCCCTCCTTACTTATCAGACCTTCTCTCTCCTCACCTTCTCACCAGGGCCCTCCGTTCTGGTAATCAAGGGTTCCTGTCCCAGCCCAGGATTTCCTCTGCCCCATCCCGGATTTGCCCCTTTTCACTTGCTGCCCCTCACTCCTGGAACCTTCTTCCCCCACAAGCAAGAGCCATCACTTCTTTAACCAGCTTCAAAACGGAGTTGAAAACCATCCTATTCAGAGAAGCCTTCCCAGGCATCGCATAATTGTCGCTTACTATCTGATGTTCTGTTGTTGACTGTTTATCGATCCATTTCCTGTATTGCTATGTACTGTATATGTATTATCCTACTTGTGAGTATGTATTTTCCCTGGATAATGATTAACCTTCCATTTTGAAGCCAAGCCCTCCCTCCAGTCCATCTGCCTTGGTCCAGGCCTCGGAGGTAGAGAGGAACTGCTGGACCTCTTACCCTTTCCCGTCACCACTCCCTTCTCCTTCTGTGTCATGTCTTTTTAGATTGTAAGCCTGAGGGCAGGGAACCGTCTAACTAAAAAGACTGCATGTACAGCGCTGTGTAAATTTACAGCACTTCATAAATAAAGGTTAATAATAATAATAATAATTGTGACAATTGCTCCCCTGTTCCTTCTGCAAGAAAATGCTTAGTAACATAAGGAGATGATCACCACAGGAGGTGTGTTTTCCCATCATCATCATCAATGATGATGATGATGATGATGATGATGATGATGATGATGATGATGATGATATTAAAAGTTTATTTCTATACCGCCCTTCTTGAAATCAGGGTGGTGCACAACAGGAACAATCAATAGAATTAAAATGCATTAAAAACAATACAATAAAAACAAAACAAACTCATGCCAGCTCAGCAATGCTGACGAAGGGGGGAAAGAGGGGAGAGTATTCTGGGGCGAGAGTCAGGGGTAGGCCTGCTCGAAGAAATACGTCTTCAGACCCTTCTTAAATTGGGCTAGGGAGGTGGCCAAGCAGAGCTCGGCGGGCAGCGAGTTCCAGAGGTTGGGGGCCGAGGTGGTAAAGGCCCTCCTGGAGGTAGAAACTAATCTGACCTCTGGAGCTCTTAACAATTGCTGCCCAGATGATCTGAGTGTGCGGGGCGGATTGTATGGAGAGAGGCGGTCCTCTAGATACCCTGGGCCCAAGCCATTTAGGGCTTTATAGGTAATAACCAACACCTTGTATTGCGCCCGGAAGCGATAGGCAGCCAGTGAAGATCTTTAAGCACTGGTGTTATATGACTGGCCCTGGATGTGTCAGTGACCAGTCGGGCTGCCATATTCTGCACTAATTGCAGCTTCCGGGAATGGTACAAGGGTTGCCCCATGTAGAGCGCGTTGCAGAAGTCCAAACGAGAGGTTACCAGAGCGTGTACTACAGTTTCAAGGTCCCTCCAGCCCAGGTAGGGACATAGCTGGCGTATCAGCCGAAGCTGATAACAGGTGCTCCTGACCGTCGCATCCACCTGAGATGGAAGGTGGAGCGACGAATCAAGGAGCACCCCCAAACTGTGTACCGAGTCCTTCACCGGAAGCGTGATCCCGTTCAGGACAGGTGGAACTACCGCCATCTCTGGACCGGGAGAACCTATCACGAGTACTTCCATTTTCTCTAGATTCAGGCTGAGACTGTTTTCCCTCATCCAGCCCATTACCGACTCCAGACAGGCCACGAGAGGAGAGATGCCATCCCTGGTCACTACATCAGTCGGAGACATAGAGAAGACTATTTGGGTGTCATCAGCGTACTGATGACCCCGCGCCCCATGTCTCCGGATGATCTCTCCCAGCGGTTTCATGTAAATGTTAAAAGCCCACAAAAAAGATCAGGCCCTTAACCACATGTCTTTTGCAGGACAGATCATCTACAGACTTTATCACATGAGGCTTGAAAAGTAGAATTAGAGCTGAATAGTAGTGTCTGTGGCTCGACCTTATCACATGATGTTGTGCTTGTCTAGTAGCTGATCTGTAGTCCACTTATTGCTGTAGTGCCCCTTTTCACTGAGGGGCAAAACCCATCTATGCCTCAAAAATTCACTACTTTTTAACTATTAAGTTAATGTGATAAATTCCATCTAAAGCAGTTCCAATATATGGGCAGTCATGTGGTATAAGTAGACAGGGTTCTGCTCCTCTCCCCCTCCCTATTTTACTATTTGCTAGCAAATTGTTTTTCTTTTCTTTTTTTCATTTTTCCTCTCCCTCCCGCCCTGGATTGCTATGATTAATAATAATAATAATAAATAATAAAAATTTATTTATATACCACTATTCCAAATTAGATCACAGCGGTGTACAGCAAGAAGTGATACAATATAAAAACCCGACATAACACATATTACCAACAAAATAGTAACAACATCCCATTAGAAGTTACAAACTATAAAACTTACAGATAATTAAAACCACAAAGCTAGCTGGATAAAAAAATTTGTATATCAGGGGGAGAACAGCATAACATTAGGACACATGGGGGGAAGCTTGTCAGAAAAGAAAGGTCTTAAGTTTCTTCCTAAAACGATCTAGGGAGGTGACAGAGCAGAGCTCGTGAGGAAGGGAGTTCCAGATTTGCGGGGCCGAGGTAGAAAATGCCCTTTGTGAGGACGAGATATATCTCGTCTTAGGAACCCTCAACAAATGCTTCCCGACCGATCTGAGAGTGCGGGGCGGATTATATGGGGAGAGGTGGTCCTCCAAGTACCCTGGGCCCAAGCCATTTAGGGCTTTATAGGTAATAACCAACACCTTGTATTGTGCCCAGAAGCGAATAGGCAGCCAATGTAGATCTTGCAGGATAGGTGTTATATGGCTAGTCCTGGAGCATCCAGTGACCAGCCTAGCTGCCATATTCTGTACTAACTGGAGCTTCCGGGTATGGTAGAAAGGTTGCCCCATGTAGAGCACATTACAGAAATCCAACCGAGAGGTTACCAGAGCCGAAGCTTGTAACAGGTGCTCCTGACCGTCACATCCACCTGAGAAGTCAGGTGGAGCGACGAGTCCAGAAGCACCTCCAGACTGCGAACTGAGTCCTTCAAGGGGAGCGTGACCCCATTCAGGACAGGTTGTGCAATTGTGTTAAAAATACAGTGCACCCGCATAATAAGTGGGCATTCTTTATGCAGCTTTCAGCTTACGCTGAAAATTGCTTGCCATAAAAGGCAATGGTGCAGGCACCTGTGGTGCCTGCAGCATGCCTCCACTGTATGCATGAGTCCCATTGTTTTAAGTGGGGCTCGAGCATTCACAGAACCTCCCTTATGCGGGGGGTCTGGAATGGATCCTCCACATAAGGGAAGGGTGCCCTATATAAACAAATACTGGCCAAAAAGCATGCTTGGAAGGGATTAGAGAGCCAGAAGGTGGAACAGAAGCAGCACCATGGTGATTTGGAAGAGCTGTGTGATATTGACCATCTCCAACCCAATCTGTTTGCATTTCCTAGACCAATATGATTGGTCATATGAATCTCTTCTCTCTGGCCTATTTATTTTGTAAGCTATATTATTTCACAAAAAAGATTCCCCCCCCCCCCCCAGTTATTCTGAGTGCTCCTTTTTATTGTATAAGAATAGGCTTTCGCCTAGTGTTATAAACTAATTAATCATATTTAAAAATATTACTTTAAAATAATTTGTTGTGTTTTTAACACTTAGTTCACAGATTTTGCTTAAATTTACAGTTGCAGCCATCCTTCCAACTCTCAACATAAATGGATCCAGCCCAGTATGCCAGCAATACCACACATTGTAAAGCTGTGGCAAGAGAAAACAAGATGCATCATCACTGCATAAAAGCAAAGAGACAATGTGCTATGGTGGAAATAAAAGCCTGAAAGAATATGAGGGAAAGTTGTGTTTCCAGCTTAAAAACAACAACAACAACCTCATCTCTACTAACTCAATGCTCATGGCAAAGCCAGCATGTACTGAAGAAGGGTAGATGAAGAAGTCAAATGACCAAATGAGGCCAGCCATGATTTAAACTGTTGCAGATGTGTGGGCAGATGACTGCTAGTTCCAGGTCTGCTGCCAGATGATCCATGCTGGCCATGAAAATGCATGATTAAGTGGCCAGCTGTGTTCCTCACAGACCTGCAAAGGGTTGCCACGGTATCTAAAAACACACCTATCTCTCTTTCTTCCCTCCCCATGACCAAGAAGGCATAAGCAGCTGGTACCCATGAGAATGGGAACAAGGGCTTCTCTTTATTTCCGAAGAGAGTCTGAGAATCTGTTCCTCCTGTATATCTCAGGGTGCTTGGAGAGCCTATACAGAGAACAAAGCAGACCTTAACATTTTCATTCTTTAGTATTTTTGGGGAAATTGGCCAGCAGCTGATAACAAAACCAAAATAAATTGTAGACAAGCAAAATAAAATAGCACTACTCAGTGTGTGTAGTAATAAAGCAAGTCTTGAACTGCAGACTTACAAAGCTGTCTAAAGGCTGCACCAGCAACGCAAATCCCAGAAGGAGCTCCATTTCGGAGCTCCTTCTGGTGCCAGGGAAAGGGTGCTCTATGCGCCCTGGCGTGGCACCAGTACTTCACAACCACGCTGCCTCGTTTGGAAGCGGTGCAGTGGTGACATAGCAATGGCGGCCCCTGTGCGGAATGGGCACCGCCATTTTGTACATCCTGGGGACGTACTAGAGTTAGGTGCGTGCGTAAGGCACACACTTTCTCTAACCCTAGTACGTCCCCAGGATGCACTTTATGCCCGTTTGTAACAGCCCATAGTCAAGAAGTCTAAAAAGGGCCAAGGATTCCAGCAAAACAGAATGATCAGTCCAAGATCCACAGATCCATTCCAAGAAATCAAGAAGAAAGTTCACAAACAAGGTGCTATCATCACGAGAATCAATTAACATCTGACAAAGGTTCTGCCATTCCTGCCAGGCTTTTATCTTCAGCCCTCACTGGTGCAGCTGTTACTTAATTGCTTGCTGTCGTATACAAAGCCTTTGAGACCAGCATAGCCCTGCTCTTTTAGATCTCCTCTGGTTGTAGGAAGGGACAGGTAGGTTGGCCTCTTTCTCCTCCTCTTGCATGTCAACATTGCCAAGGGGCTCTGCTGCCTGGACGCTGGGCTCCTGACCATTATTTTGGGCAGCAATCTTTGTTGGTATTGTCAGGGCAGAACTAGAGGCAGGCTCAGAATCTGACTCCTCTCCTGAGTCTGCAGCCAGGCTGGGCATGAGAGGTACTAGTCATTGGAGTGGGGAGGCAAGGTGAAAGAAACAATTGTATCTTGATGGTAGCTTTTCAGGCACATACTACATCAACTTCTTGTTAGGAAAGCTGAAATGGATTGTTACTGGATAGTTTGAAGAGATAATCATCTTTGTCCCTGAGCACAAGTCACTGAACAGTTGTGTTCAGGGTTCTGGTGGCACGGTGGTTAAATGTTGGTCCTGCAACCACAATGTTGTAAGTTTTATCCTGGAGGGCTCCAAGGTTGAGTCAGCCTTCCATTCTTTCAAAGTTGGTAAAATTACTACCCAGCTTATTGGGGGGAAATTGGCATGCACATTATAAATCGGGTAAAGAGTGCTAGTTCAATGATAAGCAGTATAGAAATGTATTTGCTATTGCTACTTGCTTGCTATATTTCGCTCACCTTTTACTTTGCTTCTCATCTGTCATTAATTGCTTGAAGAGTTGCTTCTCTGATTCACTGAAACTTCTCTTTCTCTTTGACTGCAAATAATGTATTTTTGCATTCCTCCCTGACAACATCCCTGGCTTCAGTCCAAAGTTCTTCTGGCTCTCAGTAAATTAGTCTTAATAGCAGGAAGGTGGTGCTATGGTAAGAGAGTATGGTATAAGGGGACTAAAAATCATGCATGGATGTATGCCAGCTCAGAGATGTAGGTCAATGCTATCATCAGAGAAGGTCATGGTGATTCGTGGAGGGGATGCCACTGTCACATTTTGTATATAGGGCACAATGGTCTTATGGGGTGGTCCCCATCAATGTCAGAGCCCTCTTTCTAGATAAGATGAAGTCATCATTGTTAGAATGGTTCATCGTTGGTGGGCACAACTGTTATTTCTATGAACATTGAGAATCTGCCTCACATTTCCACAATAAGTTTTTTTCATAGCGGTGTGTTTTTCCCCAGCAGATTTGGGTACAGATTTTGAAAAATTCAATTTAATGAGTTGTTGTCTAAAGGATTTACCCAATCGACACTGCTCTAATGAAACATGGAAACAGACTTTGGATAATCTTCAGATTAATTCTTTAAAACAAACAAATGCATTAAAAATTGCACATTTTAAAAAAATAAACAGTACATTTATTTCTAAAAGTTAGACAAACTTTGTTTAATAATAGGATTATGCTCTCCAGTGATAAATGCATTTGAAATAAAGAATGCATAGAGCTTTTAACGTTTAAAAATGCATATGGAACTGGCATAGAATGGACTTCTTTTTCTGTTTAATATATTCAATATCCCTTTCTTCTAGCATAGATGAAAATATAGTTAAAACCTTACTGTACAAAAGTTTTTTTTAAAAAAATCAATAAAACAATTATATTAAAAAGCACAAGCTAAAGCAGTTTAAAACATATAATATTTAAAACAAAATATTTAAAAAGCTGAAAGTGCAGCACACCTCATTAAAAAAAACCTTCTGCCACCTGAGTTTAAAAGCCAAAGGCCCGTCTAAATAAAAATCTTTGCCTGCTGATGGAAAGATAGCAGAGAGGAGGCCAACTGAACCTCTTGTGGGAGAGAGTTCAGAAGCCCTGGAGATGGGAAAAGAAGGAAGTAATTGGAAGCAGAGTAGACAAATCTTCTTGTGCTTGTATGAGTGGGCTGCAAATTTAAATAGACTTTGTGCCAGTGTAATGGTATCTCTCTCCCACCTCAACATATTTAGTACATAAAACTGTACTCTGAGATAATTTTGCATGCAGCAAATAGAAACAATTCAAAACAGGAAACTTGTTCTTCATTATCTGCCTATTTTTTTTAAAAAAAAGATGGAAATAATGGCAAAGGTATATGGGGAGAGGTCTTGTACACCTCCAAATATGAAATTATTAGGGGGATTAGAAGTTTAGAGTCGTTATCATGTAGCACTTACCCCTTTTCCTATTAACCTGATCTTGCACTTTGATGATTTTATTATGCTTATATTCAATGCCCAAGATGCAGAAAAAGTCACTCCTTGCTAAAAGAGTGGTAATATAAACAACAGACTTGGAACATGTAGAAAACTCATAAAGTCATTGTTTTCAACCTTTTATTGCTGCATGGCAATATTTGTAATAACCACTTGCAATTACCAGATGTAGCATTCAAACCCCCTTTTAATATCATGTCTTCTTAAAATAAAAATAAGTCCTTCTTATGATTACGTTTTATTGATTTGAAATTAGGATTATTAATTGTTTTTAAATAAAAATATTGATTAAATTACAATATACAATCATACCATCACATTTTAAACATACTAAATACAGCAAATCATTTCTTCACAGTGTCATCCTTACACAAACTATTACAGGGTAAAAGGAATCTCCTTGAATGTTATTATTCTTACAAAAATATTTATCTGCAGTACAGAATTCTTCTCATACCCCTCTATTCTCTATCCTTCCCTAATCTCCCACTTTCCCTTCAAGCCAATCCTCATCCATATCCTCAGTTATTCTCTCTCTACCTCACAGTCCAGATTCTAATCCCTTTACATGACTTTCAGTCAATCATCGATTGATGATTGATTGATTGACTTTCATGTCTTCCTACATCTCTCACCTTCTTCAACTGCTTTAACCTTCAATTTCTTACCTCACTTCAACCCACACTTTTTCATCATTCTTCGTTCTTAAAAAATTCCTTAACTTCCTTCTTGACCATGCTGGATATTTTGTGTTCTTATCCATTAAGTAAAAATGCTAACAAACTTTAAGGTAGATGAAGTTAACCAAGCAACTAAGGAATTGATGTCTGAATTATGCTGAATCAACTTCATTAGCTATCTGTATAATAAATAGATCATATTGGAATACAAGAAGGATAACAAAAGAAAACAGGATACATAGAAGCCAATAGAGTGTACAAGCCTGTCAGGAAACTAATGGGAGTCCATCAAAGATTTCAACTGTTTTTCTTCTGTAAGTTTATATACCTTTATTGAAAGTAATAATACCTTTAGAACTATACAGATAGATATATTATGTAATTAAACATACATATTTCATTTCGATATACTGTAAAAATGTTGATGTTCATGTTCTGATAAAGAATAAAGAGTAATATGAAACATTATTTGGTATTCAGTTATGCTCATGCCCTTTTAAATTATATTCATCTGACATGGACTATAACAAAATATGCAGTATAATAGTCCTTAAAGTTGCAAAGATACTTGTATTGTTTTTTTAATATTGTTAGTCATCCTGACTCACAGTTTTGAGAAAGAGGCGGGATATAAATAAATGTAAGAAGAAGAAGAACACGATGGCCGGTTACAGACGGCAGTTAGTGTGTTCGCCACACTAGGGTTATGAAAGGGCGGTGCTTCCGCATCGCCCTAACCCTAGTGCATGGCGAACACGCACTAAACGCGACGGCCCTTCGCACGGCCGCGCCGTGAGTACGTTATGGCCGCGCCGCCTCTAGACGGGCGGCGCGTCCATGACGTAGTAGCGCTGCGCCAGGCGTTAGTGCGCCCTGGACACAGAGCAGGAAGGAGCTCCATTTCGGAGCTCCTTCCGGGTTTAGTCCGCTGGTGCAGCTTTCAGACGCTGCACCCAGCAGACTAAACGAGAAAGGGCCAAGCGGCCCTTCTCTGCTCCCCGCCGCCGCGGGGTGTCCTTGGGGCTTGAAGCCCCAGGGACACCCCTTTTTCAGGCTGCGGGGAAGCGGCCTTTTGCCGCTTCCCCACAGCCCGAAAAGCGGCGGATCGGGGCCTCAGCGGCTGCCGGTGTAACCACTGAAGCCCCGATACTCCGGGGAAAGGGGCGGGGCCAGACCGCCCCAAATTGGTGGTGTATATCCCGCCTTTGAGATTGGAATCCATCAGTCATTTGTCACTCAAAGGTCTGAAGATTTCACTGCTCTATTTGAACGTGTATCCTATAGCCATCATTTACATCTGGATACTTTTAATACATACATATATGTGGGTTGCTTATATTGATCTATATGTTGAATTTATGATTATTTCTTAGTTGAGATGTAAATAGTTGAATATTTTGTCCTTACATTTGAAGACAAATATTCTCCAGTTTTCTCCTCACTGTGGGAGAAACAGCTACTTCTGCATTGTTTTCAGCAAACATTTAGACATTCCCAAGTGTTTCAGAAAATTAATCTGTATATGAAAATGATTGGGTTTGTGCAACCCCTCCCCTACAAAATGTTTTTACTCTCCAGTTTTAAAAAATTAATTAATTAATTAATTTTCTCAAAAATACTGCCCATGTGATTTTGAAATCAAGGTTTTGTGGATGTGAAAATGTATGGTTTTTAGCACAGCTTCCCCCCAGTTTACACACACACACACAGATTAGAAAATACTACGTGAAAATAGTGCAATTTATTCACCTTTGTGTTATTCTATCTGCCTGGATTTCCAGTTGTTAGGAAAATAATTTTCAGGTAAGAAATTAATAAATTACATTAATAAGAAATGAAATATTGGCCCGTTCGGCACAGGCCAAAAGTACGTGCACGGCATGTACTAGGGTTAGAAAGGGGCATCTTTTCCGGTGCCCCTAACCCTAGTATGCGCTGAGCATGTACAAAATGGCGGTGCCCATTCTACATGGGCGCCGCCATCTTGATGTAGTGGACGCTTAGCGTCCGCATGTCGCAGTGCAGTGCAGTAATGACGCCACAAGTGTGCCATTGGCGCCTTGTGGTGTCATTACTGTGCCGCAAAAAGAAACCGTGCAGTTTGGCCGCTGAGGCTCCTCTGCACAGCAAATGAGGGCACTTTACAGACCACCCTTTTGAGTGGTCTGAAAGCACCGTTGTTTGCATCCCCAATTCTTACTGATCCTTATGATTTCAGCAGAATCTACCATGGGATTTACACTGGCAGAATGTGGAGGAAGTAGGAGAAGGACAATACCTCCTTCCCATTCCAGTACCTGTGCATTCTAGAACCCCACTGCAAAAATCTTAGGACAGTGTGAATGGGTGCATTTGATTTAGGCCACCATCTTTTAACTTTTTCCTCATTTAATTCCATTTTAATCTTATTTTATTTTTCTTGCAAACAACACTTTGTTAAATTTAGTTATTATTTGGTCCATTCTTTATGATTCCTTATCCTTTAACCACTGTGGCATTAGCAAGAACTTTCTGAATGTCTGTGTCATAGAAGAAAATCGCAATCATTATTTTGGGGTTCAGACTTTCAAATTGTTATTCTTGTATTTATAATTAAAGAAGGATCTCCCCTCTCATGCAGTCCATATATTGATTACTCTTTGGGACCTGCAGCTGTCACATTATCCAGCCATCTGATTCCTGAGAAGCTGAGTACTTTAAAATATACTTTAAAATATATCACTAGGTACTGTTTTTTCTGAGCACAACTGGCCATCTAGGTTCAGAAATACAAATAAATTTGTGGGATCATCTCCTTTTTAAAATTTCATGTAATTAACTCATTAAGATTGGCCTCACTTTGACTATGCTATTCAGAAGCCCAAGTCATGTCAGAAGGGCATTAGAAATGTACAGTCTAGAGCAATGCATTTCAAAGACTGTGTCTGTATTTTGTTGTAATTGCTATTCTGCTAACTAAAACTGAACTTGCTCAGGGGTAAACATTTATATTGTTTTCTGAGTTAACTTCTGTAGGAAAAACAATATTTTTCAAGTAATTATTTGCTAAAACAGTAACAATCAGAGTTTTCTGCTCTATAATTAATGAGTTTTTTAAAAAGAAAGAAAGGACCTAACACTTTTACCATCTGGATTTAATGCACCTGGAATGATTTGTGAGCAATTTCAGCTGTAGTCCCTGTGAAAAACTAAGCACATAGAAGAGTGTTGCCTTCTAGCTAGGAGCTGTATTTTTTTTATTTTAGGTCTCCTTTGAGCAACCTTGGTATTCTAATTTCTAGCTTCTCTTACAGAGTCTGTATGAATATCTTATATCTGATGTTATAGATAGATTCTGGCAGCTGCTTCTAGAATCTGCAGTTTGAACAGTTGGCCAAGTGGCTAGTTTTTCATAGAAAATTTGTCAGTCTTGAGCTTGAATGCAGTTAGTAAAAGTAAATATTGTACAATGTAAGATTACTATTGCTCTGTCTAAAATTAATGATTGAGCCAATCAAAAATATTTCTATGCATACATTTATTTAAAAAAAAAACCTTTAACCATCCATTGCAATTAGGGATTCTTTTATAATGGTCCAATGTAAGTTGATATAAAAACATTTAGGTCTAATAGATGTTAACCATAATCAGATGGACCAAAAGAACAGAAGAGCAGAGTGTATATTTGTAACAAGAAACAACCAGTGACATTCAAGAAAGTGTACTTTAATTTTTCCCTCAAATGGATTGTTGTGATTACCACATAATTTAATGCAATAGCCAGAACTTTGCAATTTAATTGAAGGTTCTCATAATGTAACTAATTGAACAAGAGTATCTAATGAAATCTGAATTGAAACAATGCATATATTTTTTAAAATAACTGATGCAAGAAAAATATCTAAACTATCCAGAGACCAGGAGCAGTGCTGGCAGGAGAAGTAAGCTGGTAATCACTTCCCTCTGTGGGAAGGCAAGGTGGCATTAGAATCTCATCCCTCTCTTTCCCATGTGGCAGCAGTTATCATATATGTCATCTTTATTGTTTTACTGTGGTCTTTTGACTTCTTTAAGAGGGAGGTCTTGGGTATTGTCTAGTGTCAAATGAGGCATGAAGCATGACAAGACACAAATAGCATGTTAGGCTGAAGACAGTAAAAAGTGCATCAGTAGCGATTGTAAGGGAGTGAGATTGAACAGGTCACTTGCATAGAGAGGAAAGAAATAAGTGGCATTGAATCTATTTGTGCCTAGGATGGTTTCCCACTGATTTTGTGATATGTTCCTGGAAGGAACAAAACCCCTGCTGAACTGTAATAAAGACCTGTGCTTCACAGTCTCTGCTTCTGAATCAGTGTAGGTTTTTTGGGGAGACACTCCTCCTCCTTATCTGATGATAAATTGCCTTATTTTAACATGAATAAATAAGGAATTTTAAAAGGTGCTTGTGTCAGTTATTGTTTAAAGAATAATCCCTCTTGAGAGGAAGTTCCAAGGCCTAGGCGCAACCACCAAGAAGGCTCTCTTCCATGTCCCACCAGGCAAGCCTAGAAGGTAGTGGGATTGAGAGGAAGGCTTCTTAGGAAGATGGTAAAGCAGGCTTGTATTTCTACTGTGTGCATTGTAATAAATTCCTTATTTAAAGAACTTCCTCCCAGGAGAGATTACTCTTTAAATAACAAGTGATACAAGCTGACCAGGGTGGACTGATATGTAATTGGGTATTCTCTTTTTGGGATGTAATATGTATTTAAGTGTTTAATTTTTAATGTTTTAAAAGCAGTGCTTTGATTTAATGTATGATTTGATGCTTTTTTGATTTTGTACTCCATATTGTTTTAGAGGTTTTGTATTAATTTATATTGTAAGCAGTTTTGTGTTTCAATCAAGAGAAATTTAATTATTTGATTTGTATCTAATTAATTAATTAATGAATATAATGTCTTCAGTTTACAAAATGTCCAGTTTGTATAAACAATTACAAGAAAAGGCTATAACAAAACTACTGCTCACCTGTTTCTCTCCTTTTTCCTTTGTGTGCCTAAAGCAGTGGTGAGGGAAGTCAAAATTCTTATCATGCCCTAAAAGAAACCATGGCGGGTTACAGGCCGCTGCTTTGCGGTGGTCTGCCGCCGCCGCTTTGCGGTGGTCTGCCGCCGCCGCTTTGTGGTGGTCTGCTGCCGCCGCTTTGCGGTGGTCTGCCGCCGCCGCTTGCTCCGCGAGGGAGCCGTAGCAGCCACACTGCGCGGAGCAAAAAAGGAACTCCAAAATGGAGCTCCTTCTTGCGGCGCCTCTATGACGTCGCGAGGTGCCACTGGCGCATTCGCGACGTCATAGGCGCCGCGACATGTCTGGACACTATGCGTCCAATGCGTAAACATGGCGGCCCCAAGTGGAAGGGGCGCCGCCATGTTGTACGTATGGAATACGTACTAGGGTTAGGGGGGTGCGGAAGCACCTCCCCTTCCTAACCCTCATACTTAATCCATACGTATTTTTGGCGGTCTGTAACCCGCCCATATTTTTCTTGTTCTGTCTGAATATGGTAAACATTGATTTTATAGAAACTTTCATCAACAGATAAGGATATAAAATCAGGATCTTTGTGTAAAAGGAAGAAAGGGGCTTGGAAGTATGGGAATCAAAAGGTAATTGTGGCTCACTCTCAGAAAACACAAGTGGAGAACTCTTAACGCTGAATTTACCAAAACATGTGATGTTGTTAGCAGCTGTGATCCATGTACTACTGCTACCACTGTTTGATACAGAGCCTGGAAATTTAGCTTTACGCCTCAGCTCCTAGCTATGCCCCCCACTTTTTTTTTGTAGTTATACGCCAAAAACAAAACTTTCCCAGCTGATGATTAATAAAAAACTTATAATTCTAGGCTAACAAACCAGCATTTAAGCTTAGGTTTATTGCAAATTCACCTAGTAGGAAACCCCATTGAATTAACTGGGGCTTCCTCCTAAGTAAATAAACATCATATTGTTTTTCAAGTTACATTGCCAATGTGTGACAGAAATAGTTACAGAGATCACACTCCATATCTGTAGGACTTCAGGTATGAAGCTGAAGGACCTTTGGGGAACAAGTTGGTATTTCATCTCTCCTTCTGATTGAAGAATATTGTCATACCTCCAGGATCCCAGTGCAGATTCTGATGCTGACACTGAATTCTCAGACAGAGAGAGAGAGAGAGTGCAGGGAGATCTGCTAGTGTCAAAGATAGAGGGTGAGACCCCTCTCCTAGTAGCCACAACCTGATCTATAGAAATAGGCAGATATACAGGCTGGTGGTTTCAGGCCCAGCAGAGTGTAATTGAGAGAAAAAGGGGTGGAGATGCTCTGGTCATTTATATCCAAACTGCTCAGCAATCAAACAATACCTTTGGGAAGCTTTCAGGTCATAAATAACCCAGCACCTCAATCAGGAATTTATTTCTGACAACTGAACTCCTTGGTAGAAGCAAGGCTTTAGCCCTTGCTTTGATGGTTGACTACACTGTTGGATCTCCCTTTGGGCTGATGCCTGGATTTATTGCTGGACTGTGTATGGCTTGGACTGAATGCTTCTCCCAGACCCTGTGAGCAGGGGAGGAGCCTTTGCTGGCCTCTCAGTGGAGAGAGCAGTAATTTAAAGATAAACAGTGTGCTTAGTGGGCCATTAAGAGAGGTGGGGTCGGGCTCAGCCTAACTGAGGCTTGCCCACCGACTCCTTCTCAGTCTGGGTGAAACATTAGCCCACCCTCCTGTCTCAACAGCAGTATAAGAGTAACTTCTGGTTGCTTTGGGGCCAGGTAGGAATTTTCTTTCCTTTTCAAGGTCCCCCCCCCCATCTCATACTGTTGGTTGGAGACTTTGACAATTGGCCTGGGGTGTGGTCATAAATAGGTTTCACACAAAGGTGGGGGGAGGTAGAGGTCCAGGTGAACACCTTGACACTCCCCTAAAGGGTGAAAGTAAGTCTCTGGAACTGGCAGGAAGAGAAAGAGACTTGCTTTGGGACTGGCCTGAGTTTTAAACCCTTACTTAAGTCTTGCTAGTTAAGTGGGGGAGTCTTGGGTTGGCTTTCTGGATGCAGGCCGGCCAGGGAGCAATTCACTTCTGGATTGCTCTCAGGGCTCAGGTGTTTTTGCCCGGGGGAAACTGGGGAATTGGTCTGGGAGCAGACCATCTGCCAGCTGTTATGTTGTTTGACCTTTGGGTCAGTTTTAACTTGTATGGTTTTAATTCTCTATTAGATTTAATATCTTTTTAAGGGGGGGGGGGTACTAGGGATTTGATATGTTTTGTATTTTTATCTTGTTAGCTGCCCCGATTGTTCTCAGAGGGGCAGGATACAAATAAATTATTATTATTATTATTATTATTATTATTATTATTATTATTAAGCTTCTCCCCCCTGGTTTTTGCAGATCTCAAAGAAATAAAGTTAAATAAGTTGAATTAAATAAAGCTGTCCATTTTTATACCCACTTCTCTGTGTCTGGTCTTGTTATTCACTGTGTTGGTCAGCCATTGCTTTAACCTCTTGCTGGTGAGCATGCTTCTTTGTCTTCTCCTGTGTTCCCTTCTGAGGCTTTGGTAGTTTCCTGAGACCAAAGCAGGACAGTTATGGCCCATAAAGAGAGAAAACAACACTAGAAGTGAACTCTGGCTCTGTACATGGTATAATTGTAAAAGAGTTACCTTCTTGGACCACAGTCCATGTTTTTATAAAGCTATATATTGTACCTCACAGTCGTTGGTAAAAACCTATTTGTTAGCCTGTCATAACCCTGATCAGGGGGGCTTAAAAATTAATTGTGTCAAGGGCGAGACAATATTCCAGAGGGCATGGGGATGCTACCTGGTTCAAAAGCCACAGTGATATAGCAGAAATTGAGGTAATAGTAAAAGAACACAACAGTGAGCAGAAAAACAAAACAAAAAAGGGAAGCAGTTAGAGAAAACAACCCCTGGATTTAGATGTTGATGATGAAATCAGCATGGAAAATCAGCAAGATGAACTTGATCTCTGAAGGGGAGGAGGAAGAGGAAGGCAGGCAAATGTTAACCCTGCAAGGTTCTTTCTTTGGCCAGCTTTCTCCTGATAAGGCTGGGCAGCAGAGGAGGAAGAGGGGCAAAGACTTGCCCCTCAAGAGTCCTCTGTCTCTCAGTCCTCTTCTGTGGAGAAGTCTGTGCAGAGGAGGAGAATGACAGGCTTTCTCCTGAGGAGAGGGGCTGGGCAGAGGTGGAGGAGGATGGAATAATTGATTGATTGATTAATTAATTAATTAATATTCAGTTAAAACTTATCTGTGGTCCAAAGAAGTTTAGCCTATTTTCATTTTGGCCCCAGCTTACTGCCAAGTTGTGCAGGTCTGGTCTAGATGATCATTGGAGTACCTTCCAACTCTATTGTTCTATTATTGAATCAGATGCCTAGGGCTGTGTTTGGCAAATACTCATGGCTATTTCCAAAACCAACAGTCATTTCTTGTCTCCTCCTTTTCCTCATTATAACTAGAGATAGACAAAACTATACTTTAATTTCTCCCATATTTATTTCTATTATTATTATTATTATTATTATTATTATTATTCTCATCCTTTATTTATAAAGTGCTGTAAATTTACGCAGCGCTTATACTACAATCTTTTTAATTGGACGGTTCCCTGCCCTCAGGCTTACATCTAACAAGACATACACACAAAAGGAGAAGGGAGTGGTGGTGGGGAGGGACCTCTCTAGTAGCATAATACATATAAAGTACATGGCAGTACAGGAAATGATTCAATAAAACAGCCAACAAAAGAACATCAAATAGCAAGTGACAGTTCTGCAATGCCTGGGAACGCTTCCTTGAACAGGATGGTCTTCAACTCCGTTTTGAAGCTGGTTAAAGAAGTGATGGCCCTTGCTCACGGGGAAAGAAGGTTCCAGGCGTGAGGGGCAGCGAGTGAAAAGGGGCGAATCCGAGATGGGGCAGATGAAATCCTGGGCTGTGACAGCAGACCTTGACTACCAGAGTGGAGGGCCTGAGTGGGAAGGTGAGTATTTGACTCCTCAGATTCATCCTACCAAGTTGTACATATCAACACCATAGAGAAAATTGCAAATTTGAGTAAATCCTTATAAAATATTCTGAAACAAATTCACAGGCTTTGGCAAAGGCCCAGTTCACTTGTGTATAGCTTTTTCCAGTAAAATGTTTTATCCAAATTTTGGAGAAGTTATTTTGCAGATTGAAATGTTCCAGTCTTCAAGTTTTTTTTTAATAGAAATGTGCAATTTTTGACAAATTCTCACTTAGAAAAATGAATTTAATGAAATTGTTACCTAAGCCAAACAATTAGGGCTGGAATGGTCATATTATAGCCCTGGGGCCTCATGCAGCCTGCAGGATGGTTGTTGTGCCACTGGACCTCCACAGACTTTTTCCATCCAAAGAAATAAATAAAAATAAAAATAGATGAACTGCCTCTCCTGAAAGCTTTCATAAAAATCAATTCATTATTTAAACACATTGCAGGCCCTTTCTGCACTGTAACATTTTTAAAAAGCCCATTTTTTCAGAACCAGAAGCAGACTCTGAGACTTCTGGTTATGGTTTTTGGCCTGCCACAATCACTAGCCCCTGACTTTAGTCAAGTAAAATGTGTCATATCAAAGAAGAGCCATAGTTCAGTGATAGTATGCATGCTTTGCATGGAGGGGGTTTTAATCCCTGTCATGTCCACTCAAAATAGTTGAATGGCATGGGCTAGCACTCTTTTTGAATGAGATCATGGAGAGCTATACCTAGTCAAATGAAACAGATGAACAAATATTCTAGTGCAAGATATACCTTTTAGACTAGAACTTCTACAGTCCTTTAACCAGCATGTCCACTGTTTCTTGTCTGGTATAGATAACTTTTCTGTTCCTAGTTTGCCTGTTGATCTCTCTACTCATCTTTACTTAAAGGAGTCAGAAAATGCTGGCATCATAGGCATATATTGCCATAGAAGAGTGAAGAGGCAGGTGGAGGTAGTGGGCGTATTCTTCTTGGTAGCAGCATCTCCCAGTTCTTCATCATCATTGAACTCTGATAGTAAATATAGAGGCCATTTCAAATTAACTAATCCAGAGACATGAGAAATGTGTCTGCAGCCTCATATTTTCCCATTCAACCACTGTTTCACTGGTGGACTGAGCCTGTGGCAGGTTTTAAAAAGAGTCATGTCACTTGGATAATTGCTGTTCTGTAATAAGTGATCTGCGTACATCAAGCATTCTATGTTCATCAAGGCATCAAAATGGTGTAGGGTTTGTTTTTTACACATGTGCACCCCATCACAACTATAAACTGTCACAGTGGTTCTGCTATTAAGGCTTATTTCGTGCATGAATTTCAAGCTTTAGATCCTCAGTCAGCATATAAGCATGTTTTATGTTCTTTCCCCCCCAAAAGAAAGTGCAGGCAGGGATATTCAAGTAACCAGAAGGGCATATGGAAAGAGGGGGGGAAATTGCCCTTGTAGAAAACTGGCAGGTGAGATGAATACTTGCATTCACTCAGGTATGTCACAATATTATGTAAGTGTTGTAATTTGTATTGACAGCATCTGTTACTTGTCATGGCCCAGAGGGTATCAAGCGAGATATAAATTTGAAAATGCAAATTTTATAGCTTCCTTTCAAAGTTAATTTTTTGCATTCTACTGGCTCTATCCATGAATAAATTCTACAGGTTTACTCTCTCTCTCTCCACTCTACCCACACAATGCATATTTAACTACCAGGATTGTTAAACAGAGGCTTGTTTCCATAATGCCATCTTTTTATGTATAAATGTACATGCCTGAGAGGAGGTGGGAAATGTATCTACCAAACAGTTTTTCTTCCTCATGCATGATGCCTGCTGCAGTATGATATATGCACACCTCCTCTTAGCTTTGCAATTCGCTAAATGTTCTCAGGGTGCCACCGCAAATGGGAGTCTATTTTAAAAGCTCATGACTTTGTAATATTCTGGTTTGCACTCTTTTGAGTTATTGCAACAGATGAAATCATATGATTCACCATATGTTCTTGAACTGCAGCTCCCAGAATTCCTCATAACTGGCTCTACTGGCTAGGGCTGCTGGAATTTGCAGTCAAAAACATCCAAAGGGCTGTTTGATTCCCCTTTTCCCTGGCTTATTGCTAATGTTTTGCAGCTGTCTGAAAGTTCAGTCTTGTGATGTCATTATTTTTTCTGTACTACTGCCTTTTGGTCACAATGACTTCAAGGTTACTCAAAGGTACAAAAAAGAGATGGTACAATGAAATATACAACTTACAGCAAAGTTAAAACAGGAAGACATCAGTTTTGCCTATGTCTGAAAGCTCATCCAAGTGGACCTAGCAGTCATCATGCCCCATAAAGTGTATTAAAAACATTTTAATCTGATATAGGGCCCTTCCCCACAACACTGTTAGAGCACTATGATTATGGCGGGTTACAGACCGCCATTTAGTACGAATTCTATATGTACTAGGGTTAGGAAGGGGCGGTGCTTCTGCACCCCCCTAACCCTAGTACGTATAGAATACGTACAAGATGGCAGCGCCCTGTTTATACAGGCGGCGCCATCTTTACGTATCGGATGCTGTGCGTCCGAACGTGTCGCGGCGCTAATGACGTCACGAATGCGCCCCTGGCACCTCGCGACATCATTAGGGCAACGCAAGATGAAGCTCCATTTTGGAGCTTCTTTTTTGCTCCGTAAGGGAGCCGCGCGGTGTGGTTACGACGGCTCCCTTATGGAGCAAACGGCGGCGGCGGCAGACCGCCTCAAAGTGGCGGTCTATAACCCACCTTTATTTCAATTGTCACGGCAAAAACCAATTGAATCTTGCAATGCATAGTGAGAATTTAAAATCCTTAGCCAGGGTGACACTTTAAAATCCAACATCATAGCACTCTAGTGCTTCTGGCGCAGTTGGACTACACAGCACTGCACCTCTGAATCCATCTACCTCTAAGATATTGGTGTATTGCTGTGTAAATACAATTAAAGTTTAAAATTTCTTGCTGGCAACATGTATGTTTTGTATCTGTCTTTATTTGGAGAAAATGTGAATATTGTATTGCAATTGGACATTTGCATACTACTTACTCAGGATTCCTTTATCTGAAGAGTTAATAGAGAATGGCATCCAATAGTTACTCTGGCTGATCATAGCTCTCAACAATGTACCTTCATCAGTGATCTGGAGGGCAAGAGCTTCTTCTCCTCCCCAGGTATAAAAGAATAGCTCCTATCTGCATCTCTGCCAAATGGCCACTGCTTCATTGCTGCTTCACTGCAACAGCAATCCAGCTGTTATTGGACATCTGAGAGAAGAGAAGCAGCAGCCATTTTTCCATACACTTCTAGACAGGGATTTGTTGTTCTTTGCTGTCCAACTTGAAATAAGAGACCAGACACATATATGGGTTGTAAACTGGGCCACTGTATTGAATTAACCTATTTAACTGTCTTCTTGAAAACCCGTAAAAATTTAAGAGAGCAACCTGGTGCAGGAGCAGCTGTGGCGGGTGGTCTATTCCTCAGACCACCTCCTCAGCTTCTCCTGGGTGAAACACCTGAGCTCCATGGAAAACCCATGACTGGGTTGCTCCCTGGCCAGCTCGCATCTGGAACGCCAACCTGAGATTTCCTCACTCAACTCACAGGACTTGATTGAGGGTTATATCCCAGGTCAGCCCTAAGTAAGGTTTCTCTCCTTCTCATCTTAGTCTGGAGACCTAAAGAGAAAGTTTAAGAGGCCTAACCTTCACCCCAAGCGGGTGCCATAGGTGTTCACCTGACAACTAATTCTCCCCCATCAACAGCCAGTGACCGCCTATTTAAGTCCACACCTAAGACAATTTTCTAAGTCCCGGAACAACAGTGTGAGGTAGGCGAAAAACCCTTGGAAAGGGGAGAAAATCCCTACTCGACCCTTAAAGTGACCAACACAGCCACACTGAAGTTGAGGTGGGAGGGTGGGACAACAATTGCAAAGAGAGATAAGGAAGTGTGGTACTGGCTTAAATACCCTCAGCTCCACTTCCAGTCCTTCCCTGGTGTGATGAAGAAACATCACATCTAGTTGGCTGCTGGTCTCATTGAAGAGGACAGCAAACGCACATCTCCAGCCATGGTGGCTGGGGGACATGGAAAATTGTCATTCAGTTGGCTTCAGTTATGGTGAGCTTATGAATGAGAGACCTCCAAGACATCTATAAATACTAATTCTGTGAAATCATGAACTGCAAAGATTCTCATCAGTCCAGGGATATCCTTAGAATATCTTAACTATGTTTTTCAACCATTTTTTAAAAAAAAAATATGTACAAATATTATTTCCATCCCTGCTCTATTTTAATTTATGATCCAGGTAAAGAAAATGTTTCCTTCGACACCTTCATCATCCACTTTAAACTAAAATAAATCCTGAGTGACCACTTACTTCCTTAACTATCACCAAGAGCCATTTCATGTCTTTTCTATTTTATGAAAATGATGTTGTCATCTTCCTATCTTAAACTGCTGCTATTTTCCCCAGTGTTCACTACTCCTTCCTTTCTGTCTCATCCAATTTTCCGTATCATATGTCTGCATATAAAAATCAAATAGAAAAGTGGTAAAATGCAGTTTTCTTTGACTCCCTTGCAATAGAAAACCACTCTTTCCTCCTTATTTTACATTTACTCTAGGCTCTTGTCCTGAGTATAGGTTATCCATCAAGATATTCAAATATTGTGACACACAACAATCCATAGTTGTTATTTTTTTAATGATGAACAGAAGTCTCTGTTATAATCTATAAAGCACAGGCTGGTGTTGTTATGAAATTCTTTGTTTTGGTCCATTAGTCAATATATGATTACAATATGATCCCTAGTGCCTCTTTCTTTCTAACATAAGAATCCAGTAGGGTATCTTCCAACTGAAGCCCCATAGAAAATCAGTAGCTGATGCAAGCAGGATAGAGCTTCTCTTGGAACCCTCCATCTGTCATTGTGTAGTTAAGGTGAAGATGTTGCACAGTGATATATAGGATACTGCCTTTCACAACGTCCTTAAAATTCTTTCATGTACAACACTTACAAATATACAAATAGAATTTGAAAATTGTGGTTTTTAAAGTCTTTCTTACAGACTACTCTGTATGAAAACAATAATAATTGAGGTGCCACCTCAGTTGTCTAATCTTGCCACATAGGCGGGTTATAAACTGCCATAAAGTACGTGCTCTGCGTGTACTAGGGTTAGGAAGGGCCGTATTAGGGTTAGGAAGGTTCTTACCTTCCTGATGGCCCTTCCTGCCAGTACGCGCGGAGTGCGGACTTTATGGTGGCGCCCATCCACATGGGCGCCGCCATTTTGACGTCTTGGACGCTGTGCGTCCAGACGTGTTGTGGCAGAAGTGATGCCGCGAGGGCGAGCTCCGCCCCTTGCGGTGCCACTTCCGCGTTTCGAAAAGGAGCGCCATTTCGACGCTCCTTTTTCGCTGCGCGGGGAAGCCTCGCACTCTGGCCGCTGGGGTTTCCCTACGCAGTGAATAGCGGCGGCGGGAAAACAGCCCCTTGAGGGCCGTTTGTAACCCGCCAATGTCTGTATGTTAAGTCAGAGTATCTCAAACATCCCCTGCAAATATGGTGAAACGCTATCCAGCTGATAAAGTAGCAGATGAATAGCCAGAAACTTTATTTTATTCATACAGGTTGTACAAATTATAGAAGGGTTGACCACCTGTAACTGTTAGAGAAAAAGATCTTTGGGATGGTTGATGTCTCTTGTTACCGGTGGTTCTGGACTGGTACCAACTGGAACAGATGCAGTCTTCTCAGCTACTCAATATCAAAGTAACTTCCACACAGAGTTTCACTCAAATGAGGGTTTATTGACTTTGTTGCTATTTACACTTTACAGCAGGCTACTATACATCTATACTCTTTCAGAGTCCATGCTAGAAGCTAGAATGTGACATCAGTCTTTGTTCTCTCACAAGATCATCTTTCCCACCAAGTGGACACACCTCTTTCCCATGAAGTCACCATACTACACAGAACCATAACAATAATACATTTGTTGATATTATGTCTCAGCACATGTCCTTGAAGACTTGCTCTTCCAGGCCTAGGCTTTCTGGCCTGCAACAGGAACCATTTTAAACCTTAGTTAACCATTGCCACATCTGAACATTTTCCATACAAATTAGAAATATATTTTAACAGTAACCGAATTTTCATCTCCCACCAATAAACGATGAATTATAGGTAGAAATGGTTTATTTATACATCCCTTTTCTTGTAATCAAACTTTACACTCCAACTTCAAGCTGCTGCCACCATGTGAAGGGATTGTGGGTTCCCCAATAGCTTCTGCCTGAGCTGGATGGGACCTCCAGAGGCCATCTATTTTAGCTGCCATCACCCATTGATTTGAACCCTCTTTCACAGCAACACAATGGGAAATTGGTGGGGCTCTACTTGCACTTACTCTGTGGAGACTTACTCCCCAACACACCTGAGAGGAAATTGCTACCAAGCAAAAGTCATGAGAAAATCAAACATAATGCACTCCTGTAGAAGAGGATAAGTACTTTTAAAGGAAGATTTTGTTCTTAGCAAGAAATCTACATTTATCTCTCTTCATGAAAGGACACCTTCACCTTCAGGCACACCCAGCATAGTCTAGAATACAAAAAATTCAGCCTAGGTCAAAATAAAAGTAAGTCTTCACATGACAATTCCCCGTCTACTCACAGTTCAATGGGGATTCAGGCCTTGGATGTTCCTGGGAAGGGTGGCCACAAGTTTTAGGCCACATGGTCTCATCTGACCATCTCATTGGGCAGTTGTATCTCACAACCTGTGACTCTTCAGATGCTGACCGCTAATAAATGTAACTGTAAAACCAACACATCATTAATCCTTTTTGTTCCTGGGTAATGGAGTGTCCATTATTACAATATCAATCTTGGTTTCCTTAGTTTTTTTTCCTTTTTTTGGCACAAAAAGCAGGAGTGCAGAACCTGGACACCAAGGTGTTCAAAATATAGCTCTTCTACATAGCTTCTTGGCTTCGGAAGAATATGTATGTCAGCAAGAAAGCATCAGAAATGAATGCATATTAAATATCAAAGATCTGATTTTGAAACTTGAGGTTCTTTGGAAATATACATATGAGGAAAAAAGCTTAAAATGAATATAACCACCTAGTCAACAGTAAATGTAGACATCTCCCGTTCTTACCAGCACTAGCAGTATGTTTGATTTTAGAACCTAACAGCATACACTGCAGGAGTGTTCCTCTACATTACAAGAAAATCATTCCTTCTGTTCTGTGGATTTGTACATCTAGAGAAAGGGATATTGTTAAAATATTAAATTATTGCCTGAATAAGGAATCAGTATTCCTTCCCTACACTAGAGTGGATGAAACAAATTCCTTTAATCTCTCTAACTTTGTGAATTTTATCACATCTGTTCTATACCAATCATTTTGATCACCATGTGCAACTCACAAATTCCTTGGGCTGCTTTACCATGTGATGCTTGGATACTTAAATTCCATTTAAACTTAAATGTGTGGAAGTGAATGCAGACCTGCAGAGTCACAGCAGAAGATATTGGTCCCTTCTCGCTCCTATACCTGTGTGTTTGTTTTCCTATTTCCAAAGTCAGATAGTGTACTGAGAACTCAGTGGGGTTTACTTCCATGCCTTGACTCATACATTTGAAACACAAAGCTATTTTCCAAAGGATTGAAACTATACGTATCTGA
Organism: Sceloporus undulatus; assembly: GCF_019175285.1. Classification (NCBI taxonomy): domain Eukaryota; kingdom Metazoa; phylum Chordata; class Lepidosauria; order Squamata; family Phrynosomatidae; genus Sceloporus; species Sceloporus undulatus. Next base: position 300,665,647 of record NC_056522.1, on the reverse strand, counting down.
ATCCTGTTGAGCATCACCCTGCTGGGATATATTTTAAATTCCATTAGAAATGTCACTAATCTGTGACTTTATTTTGACACTTTGCATCAAAATTCAAAGTTTGCATCATTTACAGCCTACTGAGTTGTTCTTAGCATACATCTTATCATCAGACTGCAAGCATTTGTTGTGCAGTATGGAAATGGTAAACAAGAGCAAGTAACATTGGGTAATTTTATGGTGAGATGTAAGTTTGTGGCAGCCTTTATCTGACAGCCTTCAGCTTAGACTCTGAAATTGCTTTTCTGGTTTTAGTTTACCATATGATTCCCCTAATAATTTCAGTGAAACTATCTGGCATTGTAAACTTCAGTGAAGGCCTGTCTGTTTTTGCAAGTCCAGAGCTTCTTAGAACCAGTAGAAATAATTAACACTTACTCTTTCAACAGGGGTAGTATATTATCAACATATTATAGTTTCCTATCATATTGTCTACTTCTTATTATTGTTCCCATCTTTGCTTGCAAAATTTTAACAAAGGTTTCCATTCCTCCTCTGATTTCCCTTCTGATTTTCCATTCATTAATTGTGTGAGTCTGTCCATTTCTATTACTTCTAGCATTTTTGATAGCCATATATCTAAATCTAGTACAAAGTTTTCTTTCCAATATTTTGCATATATAATCCTAGCAGTTGAAACCATGTCTCCAATTGTTTTTAATGTTAATGTTATGGGCCTTATTTACCATATTAAGTAAGTAGAGTTCTGGTGTCATTTGAAATTTTGCTTCCATAATTTTACAAATTGTTTGATGTATTTTTCCCAGTATTTCCTTTTATAAGGACAGGCCCACCAAAGATGTAACAAGGATCCTATGACATGCAGTGGATCCTTGTTATACGCTGGGGTTTGGTTCCAAGATCCCCCGTGTATAACAAAATCCGTGTATGCTCAAGTCCCATTAAGTATAATGACATAGCAAAATGGTGTCCCTAATAAAAAATGGAACATCAAGGTAAATTTATACTTTTTTGGAACATTTTCAAACCGTGTATGCTTGAATCCGTGTATAAAAAATCCATGTATAAGAAGGGCTGACTGTACTTACATTTACAACAGTTCTTGCAACCAGATTTATATATTTTGTTGATCTTTAGCAGTGTGAGGTACAAATGATTCTCCATCTTTAGATAGTTTTATGCTTTGATTTTTGGTAAATTTGTAGGTTCTTATCTTGGCTAGTTGCTGGCTTTCTATATATATATATATATGTTTTTCCAAATCTTTTGATCATTCGATCATTGTCTCTTTAATTACATTTTGTTCCAATTTCCTTTCAATTAATATGTTATAAAGTTCCAATGTTAACTTTTTCTCCTCCTCTTCCAAGACTTTAACTCATTTTGTGTATGTTGAAATCTTTTGTGTGTTAAGTCATTTCTCAATCTTTCATATTTTTTTCAGATACACAAGTTTTCTATTTCATTGACATCTCCTAACACAAAATTATTTTGATTATTCTTTTCCAGTATGTCTTTATACCTCAGTCACTTCTATTCATGAAAGCTTCACGTGGCGACACCCAATTTGGAATTCCCCATATATATATAGTTTTAATATCTGGTAAACCATGCCCTTCATTGATTCAAGTTTCTTGCAAAGTTATCCATTTTATTCAAGGTTTCCCCCTCCAAGATGAACTTCTTCACTTCCTTATTGCAGATGTTAAAAGGTTTTCTTGTTAGTGATAATTGGTAAATTGGAGATTAAAAAATTAAATTTAGGAATTTTAATTGCTGCTAATCTACCAGATAAAGTTAGTTTTAATTTCATCCAGGTCTTAAGTTCTTTTTTGATTTTCCTCCATGTTTTATTATAATTGCTATCAAATAGTTCTGTATTTTTGTTTGTAATCCATATGCCTAAATACTTTGTTTTCTTCGATATCTTGCATTTTGCTATCTTTTGAAGTTTTTCCTTTTCTAGTTTTTTCAATTTTTTTTGTTAACATTACTGATTATTTGCTTGTTGATATTAAATTCGGATTCTTCTCCAAACTTACTCAATATATCCATAAAGACATGCATATTTTCTGTGGGTCTTCCAGAATTATAATTATAGGTAATCTGCATAAGCTCTGATTTTATATTCCATACCTTTGATTTTAGTTACCCTTATTTCTCTAGTGTTTCTTATGATGTTATTTAATACTTCAGTAACTCATATAAATAACAATGGTGAGAGAGGACACCCCTGGCCAGTGCCTTTTTGTATCTTGAATGCTTTTGTCCCCCCCCCCCCCCATTCACAAGAATTTGAAATGTTTGGTCTTTGTAGATCTGTTTAATCCATTCCAGAAAGTTTCCACTCAGTCCAATTTTCTCCACAACACCAAACATATATTCCCACTTCACATTGTCAAATGCTTTTTCCGCATCGATGAAAAACAAAGACCTTTTTTCTCATTATGTGTTTCATAATATTCAATTAGATCTAGAACTATCTTGATGTTATCTTTCATACAGTGTGAAGGTAGGAAACCTGTCTGTTCTTTGTGTATTATCTCTGACAAGAAATTTTTTAATCTCTCAGATATTATTGCTGTGAAAATCTTATAATCCATGTTAAGTAGGGATATGAGTCTACAGCTTTCAGTTCTTGTTTTATCTTTGCCTTCTTTGTGAATGAGTACTATATTTGCATTCTTCCAAGAATCGGGGACACCACCTTTCAGTATCGTGTTCATTGTGTTTTTTAGAGGTATTTTTAATTAATCCAGAAATATTTAGTAGTACAGTGCCCAATATACATCCAGACCCAGAGCTTGCTTTATTTTTAAATTGTTCACTCTTCTAAGGTAAAATCAGTATTTAAATTTTCTTTCTGTTTGTCTTCTATTGCAGTGGTTCTCAACCTTCCTAATGCCATGACGTTTTAATACATGTTATGGTGATCCCCAACAATAAAGGAGCAGTGTCTTTGTTCCTAAAACCAGTGTCGCTCAACCCCCAAAGGGGTAGCAACCCACAGGTTGAGAAACGCTCTTCTATTGTTTGCCAAGTTTGTTCATTTAAGTATTGGTTTAATAAACGTTTTTTTTTTTTGTCTGAGTTTTGTTCTTCTTTATTAAGTTTTTCAAAATAAGAGGCAAATTTATTTATCTTACCCTGGGATGTTACACATTCATTGTTATTTATTTGAATTTTCTCTATCAGATTTCTATTCTTTTATTTCCTTAATTTATTAGCTAAACATTTCCTTCTTTTGTTTGTGTATATGAATTCTCTTTGTTTTATAATTTTCATTTTTTCTCTGTTTAATAATTTCTTTTTTCTGCATCTTGTTGGATTAGTTTTAGTTAGTTCTTAAGTAATTTAGGTGTTGAATTTTTACTTATTTCCTCCACTAAAGCATGCAGAAAAGCCAAAGGAGCAGCAGGTTTCTGCAAGACGAATGATCATATCTCAATAAGTCTCAGTAGCTCAGTGGAATTCAGAGATACCATCTTGATTGCTTGACACTGCAGTTATGGGTAAGCTGCAGCCTGCTTTATGTTGCTGGACTCGATCTATCACCACTCCCACGAAGTATGTCTAATGTTGATGGAGAATGGGAGTTCCCCAATAGTTGGGAAGCCACAGTGTCTTCAACCCTGTCATAAACATATCATAGAATCATAGAGTTAGAAGAGACCGCAAGGCCATCCAGTCCAGTCCCCTGCCATACAGGAAATCTAAATCAAAGCATCCCCGACAGATGGCCATCCAGCCTTTGTTTAAAAATCTCTAAGGAAGGAGACTCCACTACACTCTGAGGGAGTTTGTTCCACTGTCGAACAGCCCTTACTTTCAGGAAGTTCCTCCTAATGTTGAGGTAGAATCTCTTTTCCTGTAGCTTTCATCCATTGCTCCAGGTCCTAGTCTCTGGAGCAGCAGAAAACACGTTATTTCCCTCCTCAGTATGACATCCCTTCAGGTATTTAAACAGGGCTATCACCTCTTTACCTTCTCTTCTCCAGGCTAAACATAGCCAGCTCCTTAATTTGTTCCTCATAGGGCATAGTTTCCAGACCCTTCACCATTTTAGCCACCCTCCTTTGGATGTGCTCCAGTTTCTCAACATCTTTTTTAAATTGTGGTACCCAGAACTGGACACAATATTTCAGGTGAGGCCTGACCAGAGCAGAATAGATTGGCACTATTACTTCCCTTGATCTAGACACTACTTCTATTGATGCAGTCTAAAATATAGTTAAAAGCTGAAAGCTGGAACTGCACATTTCACAGTTTTCCATTCAAGATTTAGTAATAAGCTCTTCCTGCTACTAGGGGTAATAGCATTCATACTGATAAGTCGTTCTAAGTCCTACTCTAAGCAAGGGCAGGAACTTAGAAAATTCCAGTATGTGGATAGGGGAACATCCATAGACATTCTGAAAGAAAGAATTTTTAGATGGGAGAGATTTGTCACTTGTCATTCTTCTCTGTGTCCTTTAATATCACTACAGAATTTTCTGGAGTATATGCTGTCTCCTATTACATATGACACATGTATCACTCTTTCAAGAAGAATCATGGTCTTAACTATTTTACACTGCTACGTGTAAGTGACAATAGCTAAATAGCTAATTGCTTCTTCTCTTTTGCAGCTGAAGGACCTGCTTGTTGGCAATAAACCTAACACTTTTCCCAAATCAATCCTTTGAAACAGTCACAGCATCTACAACAAACTAGTTCAAGTTCAGTTAACTCCAGACCAGTATCACTTGCAGGGGGAAAAAACCACAAAATGACATGATACATATGAGACATGTATCACTCTTGGATCCCCATTACAAAAGCCAAAAATGAAGTTCTCTCCTTTCTTTTTGCTTGTCATGTCTGAGGACTTGTTGATGGACTCAAACTTGTTAAATGGATGACTCACAAGGGCAATAATTTATGCAATGACTCCCAAAATTTGATCCTCCAGATGTTTTGGACTTTAGCTTCCAAGGAGACCAAGTCAACTTGGCCAGTAGTCAGGAATTCTGGGAGTTGAAGTCCAATACATGTAGAAGACCAAAGTTTGGGAACCATTGGATTAATGAAAATTACTTTCTGTTTCCTTCCTTTTTTCTTATGAATCCCATCATCCTACATGCTGTTCCTAAAACAATTTTCTCACCTTTGACAAGTAAAATTAACCCATGCATCTTTCATTCACATGTTCACTCACTTCTTTCCCCAATATATGAGACCTCAAGTTATTTAATGTATCCCAAATCTAAATTACCCCCACCCCTCAATCCATATTATTGCATTCAAGGTTGGTCTTGACAAAATTATGAGTGACAGGGGGATTGTTGATGTAATAAGTGTATCTTGATACTAAACTAAAGTAAACAGGATTTCATTTTAAAATGTGGAATAGAAGTGCTGACAAACTAGATTTGCTGTCTGAAAGCAATTATTTCTGAACCTCAGATCTAATCATCTGTAATTTTGGGAGACAGAAGAAGGGCTCATTTGTTTTTGAATTGGCTCGATCAATTTAACACTGAAATCTACATGATAGTGTGGATAGCAGCAGAGACAAATGCTCCTCTGAGCTGAAAGAAATAATGCATTTCTGTTCTAATCCTTATTGGATCAGAATTTATTACAATAGTGCATTTATATAATCATTTCTATCAGCATACAATGGCTGTTCTTTCTATTGAAATTTCTATTTCTCTTAAGTGGTGCCAAATTGCAGCAGATGAACAATGAAAAGTATTGAGCTCTCTCTCCATCTAGTAGTTATAGAATGCCAATCACAGGGGGACTGCAGGAGATGAACATAGGGAGAGGATCAAAAGGAAAATCAACAGTAGCCTAGTTTTGCTTGCTTGTTTCTGGATTACTGTTTGATTTTATGTATATTTCATTTGTAAAATAAGATCAACATTGCTATTTGGGTAAATGTTTGTTCGTTTGTTTGTTTTCCCTTCAGAGAAAGTTTTTAAGAGTCTTTCTATGGGCTACTTCTCA
>NC_056522.1:300658142-300659646 GCF_019175285.1 Sceloporus undulatus | reverse complement strand
CAAATAATTCAGTTGGCCTAGGAATGGTCAAATGGAAAGGCAGTTTTGCTGACCAACTCATTAATAATGAGACCAGACACAAGAGAACTGGGATATAAAATGGGCAACTTTATTTAACTCAACTTATTTAAACTTATTTCTTCGAGAACTGCAAAAAACCAGGGGGGAGAACCTTGTGTAGGAACAGCTGGCAGATGGTCTGCTCCAAGACCAATTCCCCAGCTTCCAAAGGGCGAAAACACCTGTGCCCCAAGGGCAATCCATACTTTGGGTTGCTCCCCGGCCGGCATCCGGAAGGCCAACCCAAGACTCCCCCACTTAACTCGCCAGACTTAAGTGAGGGTTTAAATCTCAAGCCAGCCCCAAGGCAAGTCTCTTTCCCTTCACGTTTACTCGCAAGACCTAAACGTGATTTCCAGAGACCTAGCTTCACCCTTTAGGAGGGTGCCGAGGTGTTCACCAAAACGTCTATCTCCCCCCGCCTATGCCACAGATAAGGGGCAAGCGTCTGCTTAGCCCCTATCCCCCACAAGGCTGGCCAAACAGCCAAAACCCCTGCATGCAGATCTCGAAGAAAGAGCTGGTTCCCCACTTCAAAAACGTGGATGCCATCCGCTCAGTAGAACTCAGGCTTAAGCAACATGATATCATCGTGAACCAGGTAGAAACCCAGTCCTCCATTTATAGCTTGTAGATCTTATCGTTGGCCCTTTTACAGGCCCTAATGTAAAGGCGTGGATCACCTCCACCGCCCCAAACTTGATGTGGCAGCATCGCCAACTCTAAAAGCCTAACAAAATGCCATCTCTCATGAATGCACCGCATGTCATGAATGGCTTGACAAACAAGGGCCCTGCCCTTGAACAAAACCAAATCATTGCCTCCCAAATGTATCTGCAAAACAAGAGGGAGCAGAAACTGCCTTTCGCCAAAGACAGGAGCCAGTGCCACCACAGGACACATTTTTCTTTCCATTCATCAATGGCCATTATCTGATAGCCCCAGCTGGCCTCCAAAATGGCACTTCCTGGCTTGGCGGGCCACCCAGAACACCATGATGTGTCCGTAGATCCACACACGGTGTCTCATCACAGGGCATACTGCATCTTCGCCAAAGACAGTAGCCCGTGCCACCACAGGACACGTTTTTCTTTCCATTCAACAATGGCCTTATCTGATAGCCCCAGCTGGCTTCCAAAATGGCACCTCCTGGCTTGGCGGACCACACAGAACACCATGATGTGTCCACAGATCCACACATGGTGTCTCATCACAGGGTGTACTGCATCTGAAACAGATCATACAAAAATACCATCAATAAGTCAGAGGTCGCAAACATGACCCATAGACCTGAGATTTCATCAACCGATCCTCTGCATATCTCGTTGATGTACGCCCAAGGCAGCCACTGTAGATGCAGCCCCTATACAAAAGGAGCATGTGGCAAATACAACTCCGTTAAGGCATAAACAATTTAATATTCTTGCTGGAAATGAACAAAACT
>NC_056522.1:300608012-300658042 GCF_019175285.1 Sceloporus undulatus | reverse complement strand
ATTTAATATTCTTGCTGGAAATGAACAAAACTGGAACCTGGTGATTGGTAGCCCATCCAAATAGCATAACAAAGGGCCAGGGGTATGACCTTTAACTTGTAGGAATTTGTCTAAAGCTCTCACAGGACAGAGCAATTTATCACTGAATGATAGTAATTGTAGCACCTTGTCATTTTTTGCCTGGTTTGATTTGGAGGAATGGATAAAAAGGAAAATAGACTGCTCGGATAGAGTAACATCTTGAAATAACAGGGCCTTATTGGAGAAATCTTGTCTTGAAGCTACCACTAGCTCGCCTATCCTCAGCATGCCAAAAAAGGCATTTAGTGCGGCTGCATGGAAAAGCATTGCCTTATAAGAGGAAGTGGATAGAGATGGCCAAATAACACCGAGACCCTTTAAAATATTGGGTGACAGAGGCTTGTGTGGGTCCTTAGTTATTATAGCTTCCCTGTACCATCATTCCAGTAGCTTATGTATCCTAAAATCACTTGAAGTACCATGGCTGTAGCCAAAAGGTTATAGCCGAAAGCCTGTTCTGTCTAGACAAAACTGTTAATCCTTTATCATGTAAGGACACACAAAACTGTAAGAAATGTATAACAGACACAGGGTACCGGTCAGCCAACCCTGAGCATCTTTGGACTGTCATAAATTCATTGGCCGCCCCAACACAGGTTTTCTTTGACACAGGCGTCAATGACAATCCCAAAGCCAGAACTAATTTTCCCTGCCAAGATTCCATATGTCCGTTAGCATCAGGTGTAGAGAATCTGCCACCTCTGGAGCTAGTTGCCTGAATCGCTCCATCTGCATACAAGAAATAGAATCAGGAATCTCATTATCAATTCCAGGGAGGCTGCGAAGAGAATGTTATGCGACAAGCAATGCAATGTGAATGCACATTTTAATCTCATGACTTTATGTGATCTAGAGGTCAGTGAACTCACTACTTGTACAAACACCATGTTGTCACACCAGAGTTGGCCAACTCGCTTGTCCATAAATGTACGACAACTAAAACGGGGAACAATTGCAAGAATGTTAAGTCTAAAGTAATATCTGATTCTAATTATTGCACAGGCCACCTGTGGGCATACCATATTTTCAAAAAGTGGACTAGAAAGCATATTGAACCTGTATTATCAGAAAATATGTAACTGGGCATCTAGCTTCTTAACCTCTCTCCGAATGGTTATAGCACTGAACTTATCTAACAATAGATCAAATGGTGGATAGTTTGCATCAACCTTGTCCTATGGTAAGGGTGTGAAATCCCACCAAAGGCATCACAGAGACTTCTTAAGAAGGCCCTACCTGGGGCCACAACCCTAAAGTCGAAATTAAAGTGGCCAATGAGCTCTTGAAATTCCCTTAGTGTTGCCTTTCTAAGGGAAGCAAAGCAGTTGACCCTCTACCAGCATTGGTTAACCGTATCTATAATTTTACCTAGGAAGGTAAGCTATTGGCATGGCCCTCTGTCTTAATTTGGTGAGAAAGGAACCCCCCACTCTCCAGCTAATGTTTCAAAACAATGTAGTAATTGGAGACACTGTCCAGAGCTAGATGCCCCCATGAACAGGAAATCATCTAAATAATGTATAACCCCTTTTAAGCCCAATTTAGTCTTAAACACCCATTTCAAAAATGTGCTAAACATTTGAAAAAATTTGAACAAGACATTCAGCACCCCATAGAAAGTGTCAGATCCATATAAAATGTACCACCAAAACTAAAACCTAACCAATCAAATTTCCTGGGTGAACTGGCAACAGGAGAAAAGCTGAATATCACATTTTGCCAACACTGCTTTCAATCCGTATTTGCTGACTTCCCTCATGGAAGTGCCAAAGAGATATATTTAACAGTAGCCAATTGGTGTGGAATGGCATCCTTAACACAGTCTCTCTTGGGAAAAGAAAGATGATGTCAACGCTGGAATTTCCCCAGTGTCTTCTTAAGGACTATCCCAATGGAGAGACCCACAGGTCTGGAACAGGAGGTTCCTGGAAGAGTCCAATCAACCTATCTTCGGAAACTTCCTTGATTATCATTTATATACCAGGTCTCCCATTTGCCTAACTAATTTTAAGTTAGGAGCCAGAAAGGGGGACGAAATATCACAAAAAGGGGATCTTCAAACCATAAGTAAAACCTTTTAACAAGAACAATGCAGCCTCTCTGATGGGATAACGTTTCAGCCAGATAGAGAGGGTATCAGCATCTAATGAGCTATGTCTCTTTTGTAGCAGGGGTGGCTTTCTCGTATCTTGGTCCTAATGTCCCATTTGTCCCCTTATCAGGGTGAAGTTATTAAAGGATTCATTCCCTCCACACAATGAGCATTCATGCTTAAACCTACAGGGCTTTCGGTTACAGCCACCCTGTGAGCCAAACTCCCAGCATAACAGTTTCTGTTGTTGGCTTGTTGGTCCTGAACCATGAAAAGAAGACAAAATAGGCGTTTTCTGGACCAGATGTCCACTATACAAGCACTCACCTTGTGGAGGCCTAGCAGAAGGGGAAGATGGCACCCCTGTAGCCATGGAAGTCCCAGGTATGGGGTTAGGCTGTGATACAGCCTGCAACTGACCTGGACCCCGTGGTCAAGTGACCAGTGATGAAAGAAACTGTTGCTCAAGTTCCTCACCTGGTGAAATGTCTGAAACATTACCATCCACTGTAGTTCGCTGACCCTCTGGAAGCCTCCTGACACATTGACTGCGAAGAACCCTCATTTTGGGCTTGTAACTGCTCAAGGGGAGTAAGATGAGAGCAAACTGTGTTAAATAATCTCTTTTGTTCCAACATTACAGCTGACATATGCCCAGAAGATGCATTTGGAACATATTCAGCCCTCTCAAATTCCAAAGCCTGCAACCTGGATAGCACTGAATCCCAATGAATATCTTTATCACTATCCTCTTCTTTGGGGGCAGGGCCCTTCTCCCTCTATGGATGTGATCCAAAAAACAAAGGCCATACTGAACAGAACAAACTTGAATTGCATAATATATCACCCATCCCAACATTAATGAATGTATATGTTTGTGTCACCAGCCATCCTTGTATTTAACGGTGGACTCTTCTCCAAATATCATCCATACTGGACCCAGCTTAGCATAAAAATTAATTTGAAAATGGCTGATTAACGCTTGACATGTGGAACTGGGGTCCCCTGAAATTGTATGACACCCCTTGTAGAAGCACAGACATCCTCTCAACAAGGCTGACAATGTGACAATAATAAATGGCTGGGGAAAAGATAATTATAATAAAAAATGGCTGCCACACTGATCAGTAATGGAGGGTAGCCAGCACAGAATGCTGTTATAAAGGGAATTAAGCACCAGCTGCCCTTGCGTTTATTGGCAGACTCCCTCCCAAAAAATGTCCAGGCCAACCTGGCTTAGCATGAAAATTTTTATTCCAAAATGACTGATTACAGATTGTTATGGCAGTCTGTGGCCCTCTATAGTTGTTTGACACCCGCAACTGAGCCAGAGACCTCCCCAAACAAGTCTGGGAATGCAGTTATATAAATTGGCTGCCAATACAAAATGGCTACTGGGCCTCAACCAAATCAGCAAGGGAGGGTAGCCAGCACTGAATGCTGTTATAGAATGAATTAAACACCAGCTTAGCATGAAAACCTTTATTCCCAAATGACTGATTAGAGATTGTTATGCCAAACTAGGGCCCCCCTGAAGATGCATAGCACCCTCACTGAGCCACAGGCCTCCCCAGAAGAAGGCTGCAAATGCAGCTATAGAAAATGGCTGCCAATAGAAAATGGCTGCCACACTTAGCGGCAGCAAGGGAGGCAGCCAGCACTGAATGAAACATCAGCTGCTCTTGTGTTTATGGGCACACTCCCCTCCAAAAACCATCTGGGCAAACCCAGCTTAGCATGAAAATTTTTAGTCTAAAATAAGACTCAGAGTGGTATTGCCACTTCTTTCCTCTGAAATATAGCCTGCAGCATTTGGTATTCACTGGCAGTCACCCAAATACTAACCAGGGCAGACACTGCTTAGCTCCCAACATCAGATAGGATCTGAGTCCTTTAAGTTATCAGTGGAATAGGTCTGATTGAGGATTGTTATGTAAAGTTGGGGCCCTCTGCAGTGGAAGGACACTCCTCACTGAGCCCCAGGCCTTCTTCCCACAAGCAAGGCAGCTATATAAAATGGCTGCCAAGCCTCAAACCAAATGGCTGCTACTGAAACTATTAACAGGGGGAGGAAGGTAGCAGGCACAGAACTTGAAGGGGATATTCTCTTATTCCCCCAGAGGCCCAACTGAGGGCTGCTGTGAAGAAGGACCCAAGCCCCCTTCCCAGCCCCATAACTTAGCCTCCAGAGATCTCTTGTCCTGCCAAGGGCTTCCCACAGTCAGGCCAGCTGGCTCCCTGCTGGCTTATCCTGAATCAAGCTGGCTTTCAGGCCCCTCTTCTCCAAGGCCAGCCAAAGGAGTGCTGGGCAGGAACAGGCATCTAAGGCCTCTTTCCTGCTCCAGCGTTTGAAGCCAAGTGAGAGGAGTTTGGGCAGGGAAGCCTCAAGCAGGCTAAACCCCGCCCCCTCCTCTCCCAACAGCCAGCAGAGCATGCTGTTTTCCTTTAACATGCTGGTCTCTAATGAGAGGCCAGCAAAATCTCCTCCCCAGTCCAAATGGTCGGGGAGAAGCATTCTAAGTATGCTAGAGCTGAATTAGAGTCTCTTGTGCATTAACATTAGGAATGTAGCAACCACCTCTAGTTCATCTTGCATTCTGGCTTGATGCATGGCTTCATTTGTTGAACACTCTTATCAGCTCCTTTTCTTGGAATACAGGTTTTACATTGTTGTTGCTTTTTTCAGATTCTCTTACAATTTAGATATGCAATTACGTATACACAAAGTACACATTTTATGATGTTATGTTAGTTAAAAGGTAAGAGGATGCCTTTTATGCTTCCTTCTCACCCCACAAATGCAACAGAGAGAGGGGGAGAGAGAGTGACACCAGGGTCATAGCAACCTCCATCCACTACCACAATTGTCATCTCAGCCCTTTCATAACCAAGTTTAACAGCAGGTGAAGAAGACAGTGTAGAGCAGTCACTTGCATTGCTGACCAACACATGAAGCCAAGTGAGAGGAGGTTGGGCAGGCAAGCCTCAAGCAGGCTAAACCCCGCCCCCTCCTCTCCCAACAGCCAGCAGAGCATGTTGTTTTCCTTTAAAATTCTGGTCTCTCCAATGAGAGGCCAGCAAAATCTTCTCCCCAGCCCAAAAGGTCAGGGATAAGCATTTCAAACAGTACAAACATGACTTGGCTGTGAGCACTAGCAATGTCCCCCTCCAAAGGCCATAGTGAGGGAAACCTCTAATGTCACTGTGAAAAGGTCAAAGCATCACCATCATGGAAAAAATAATGGTTGGTATGATATTACTAAGATCCTAGGAGAAAAGTTTAATCTGAGAAGACTAAATAGTATTGGAGTCAGTGTCGGAATCACCTGGAATACTGTGTCCAGATCTAGGCATCACAATTAAAGAAGGACATTGACAAGTTGGAAAGTGTCCAGAGGAAGATGACCAAAATGATAAAAGGTCTGGAAACCATGCCCTATGAGTAGTGGTTTAGGAAGTAGGGTGCATTTAGAGACTAGGACATGGAGCAATGGATTCAAACTATGAGAAAAGAGATTCCACCTCAACATAAGGAAGAACTTCCTGACAGTTCAGTTTCAATGTTCAACAGTGGAACACACTCCCTTGGAGTGTGGTGAAGTATTTCTTTTGAGGTTTTTTATTTTATTTTATTTTATTATATAATATGAACATTTAAAAAGACATTAATACATATACATACACAAAACACATCAAAACAAATAAGACAAGAGTTAAACTTCCTGAGCCCTGTATAGGCTAGTTGATTCTAATTTTTAACTCTCTCTTCCAATTTTGAATCCATATGCTTATATCCAAATTATAATTTCATTAATTCTTCTCCTCATCATATTTTAGTGAGCTTATATTATCATATTACCTCTACATTTATCTATATCGTATAAATTATATTTACCTTTTACATATAGCTCAAATATTTATTCTAAAACAAAAGCTTTGTGTTAATTATAATTGTATATTAAACTTCCATATACATTTTTCCGTGCTCACTTTCTTTCAGAAAAAAACTATCAATGGTTCCCATTCTTTTTTCTGGTTTTCCCAAGATCTTCACCTTAAAAGCAATGTAAGCTTATCTGCCGCTATACAATCTAACAGTTTATAAAGCAAGTCCAGACTCCCTGGGCATTCTAGCAGCAGTGGCCATATAGAATAAAAGTTTGTCATATTTTTGTTCTAATTGTTCATTTGAGCACATCCGTAATAAATAATACTTTGGATCCAGACTTTGTTGAAATGACATTTTTAAATAACTAAATTTTGTATTTCCTTCCAATATTTTTTAGCATCCTTACAATTCCACCACATGTGAATAAAATGCCCACATCCATCCTTCTGACATGTCCAGCATTTATTGCTTAATCCTTTCTGCATTTTAGCCAGTTTAACTGTGGTTAGATACCAGCAGTGTTGCATCTTATGGACGTTTTCTCTAAGGTCATAGCTTAATGTTCATCTTACTCTATCTTTCCAAGATTTTTCCCATTGCTCTAAATGAATATTTTGTTTAAGAACTTTTGGTGTTTTTTAAACAGAGACTGGATGGCAATCTGTCAGTAGTGCTTTGACTGTGTCTTCCTGCATGGCAATTGGTTGGATTGGATAGCCCTCGTGGTCTGTCTCAGCTCTGATTCTGTAACTCCATGAAACATTATTGATGGTACATGGCGTTGAGTTCACTGTGTGCATGTGTATTCAAAATTGAGCATTTCTGTGCCAAGATACCTTCCAGAATATTTCTGAATCAGAGAGTCCACAGTGATAAAGATACGTACCTTAAAAGCTTCTGAAAGAATATGAAATAGCTTCTTATATACATCCTGACATACGTTACTATAATGTTACTTGAAATGTGCATAATTTTATATGTAACAAGCAAGTCACTGGCATATGTCATTAAAAGGAGAGGTTTCTATATTTTCAATGATGTTTGGAAAAATGGACTCACTGGGGATTTGGTAATGCACCTGGAATAATTAAGCAAACTCACAGATAGTAAATGTAATTGCAACCTTGTTGAAATGAAGCTTTGTCAGAGGCTGAGCTGTTTAAAATGAAATTGAAATTTATTGTGGATAACAGCTCCCTTAGGAAACTGTTTAATCAGTGCTATAGTGTATTATATTATTATTGTCGGGGTCTGTTCTAAATAAAGCTTGTTTAGCTTCATATATTTAGATATTTGCCCCATTCTGCAAAATAATGCCAGTAGGTGGAAGCTGTGGTCATGCACAAATAAACTACTCTATGCACAGATATAGGAGGGGGACATGTGGCTTGACAACAGTACATGTGAAAAGGATTTTGGAGACCTATGAGACCACAAGTTAATAAGCATGAGTCAACAGTGTGATGAGGCAACATAAAAAGCCCATGTGATTCTAGGCTGTAGCAATAAAAGTATGGTGTATAGATCAAGGAAAGTAATAATATCACTCTATTAAACTTTACTCAGACGTTATCTGGAATGCTATGTCCGGCTTTGGATACCACAATCCAAAAAAAGATATTGATGAGCTGGAACATGTCCAGAGAAGGGTGACTACAATGATAAAAGGTCTAGAAACCATGCCCTGTGAGGAGATGTGATGACCCTCGAGTTCTCTTCCAATTCTGATTCTGTGATTCTAAGTTGATGGAAGAGCCCTTCCTCCATGCCATCTGACACTATCTGACCTAGGAGGAAGTGAAAAGGCAGGCCCAACTCCATCAGGCCAAGCCTGAAGAAGAAGAGCCTTCCCTCCATGCCATCCCACATTATCTGACCTAGGAGGGAGTAAAAAGACAGGCCAACTCCATCAGGGCTAGCCTGAAGAAGAAAAGCCTCCCCCCATCTGACATCTGACACCATTCGACTTAGGAAGGAGTGAAATGGCAGTCCCATTTCCATCAGGTCTATCCAGAGCAAGAAGAGAAGACATGGTCCAGGCCTCAGAGGGAGAGAAGAACCACTGGACTTGATCCCCTTCCCCATCACCATTCCCTTCTCCTTTTGTGTCATGTCTTTTTAGATTGTGAGCCTGAGGACAGGGAACCGCCTGAATAACTACCTGTAAGCCACTCAGAGAGCCTTTTGGGCTGAAGAGTGGGATAGAAATACCACAAATAAATAAATAAATGTCCGAAATATCAGGAGGGCAAAGACTCCTTACTCCTGTCACAGACAATCTCCACTTTACATTTCAATGTGAATGTCCCATATTTCCACTACTTGAACAGAAAGATGAACGGGAATAGTTTTACCTGTTAAAACGCATACCTTTTTGAAGTTTGTAGTAAAGTTCATAAAAACCAAAATACATTAAAATATGTATGGACATGTAGCAGTGCAAACAAAACTGTGGATAATTTGAGAAGCAGTTTAGTCAGAAAAAAATCCTTCAAAAGGAATGAATATTTGAAAATTGTGAAAAGATTCTGTAAAAGTTGAATGAAAATACATATGAATTTTAATACAGGGTGATGAATAATAATTCACAATCCTATATGGAAACAGGATAGGAAAAAAAAGTATAAAAATGATAAACTGCTTGGAATTCAGCTGGATAGATATGGGTATCCACACTAAACACCAAGAAAAAAGAGAAGATTATAGTGGCTGGGTAGTGTCATGTGTCTCAGTAGCTGCTCAGACTAGACACCATCCCAGTTCCAATTATTGGTAATTCAGAGAATTAATATCTCATTAATATCAGAATTGCACTCTCAATTGTAAATTTTCAGTATATAGGTGGGAAATAGCTGTTTATAACTTAAATGTTTTGGAATGGCCCATAAGAATAGGGCCAGAAGTATCTGTAAGGGAAATAATGAGTAAGGTTCCCATTAATAGAACTCTTTGGGAAGGCTTCTGGCTTTTCTGACAATGTTGGTTTGTGGCTTAGGTACCAAATGTGAGTCTAGGCTTGCAAGTCCATTAAGAAATATAAATAAATAGTCAACATTTAAGAAAGCAATTTTTTAAGGGGAATTATTAATACCAATATTTCCCCAGCAATCCAAAATATCCCCGTTCCCAGGCTCTGGAACAGACAAGCTCTAATATTAGCAGTGGTTGGCAGAGATGGGCCATTTCCCAAGGATGCTATGTGTTGGCAACACACTGATCATAGTGACTGGACACATTAAATAAAAAGTAATTCAGAAGTGAACATGTACCTAAAATGACAATAGGGCATGCACACATAAGAGAAACTATTTGTGTTCCTTGCTATCTTTATACCTCCACCATAATTCATTAATTATGTGTTGGTTTGTCACTCTGTCATTTGAGCAGTAACAAATGATCTAGTACAAGCACAGAAAGACACATGTGCAGATGTTCACACATACACACACTGGTTAAATTTTATTAAAGTTGAAAAGGAAATATGTGAACTAATAGGACAAGGACAATATTGAGCTTCAACTAGTATGTTCTTGGTATCCATATTAGTTGAGAAAGGAAATAGCATATTTAAGTAAATGTCTATGTTGTGTGTGTCTAAATGAATGGTATCGGGTTGTCCCTAGCAACCACATGGGCTTGCACATAGTGTTGTTCACTGTCACATCATTGCATTTAAAGATTAGATAATCAGGAGGGGACAAGAGTGCTCTTTAAGATTATGAAGCTTTACAGGTGTCTCATTTCCTTCATTAAAGTTTTAGAAGATAGCATAATTTGTTTTTTATCTACATAAAGAGTGGTGTAGGAAGCATACAGAATGTGGGTTTCATGGAAATGTGGGAGAATGAATAAAGTCTGCATTTTGGGATGACAGGTAATGGAAATATTCCAGTAGCATGCAAGTAGGTTCTGTGAAGAAAACTGAAATAATGTATGAAGAATGTAGATGGACTGATAAGAAGCAACCCTTTTTAAAAGTCAAAAGTGAAGGTGGGTCAAGTGCACATCTTGTTGCATATCTAAGTCATACCTCTCAGAAAAGATGTTTGAGGTGCACTACCACTGAGAAATGGCATGCCTCCCCCTATCCTTTTCATAACAGTCTGCGGTTGAGAAAAGATGGAAGAGTTATGGCATAGTGAAATTAATGGCACCAAACACATAACAACATGGCTGTTGAGTCCAACACTGGCTCCCACATAGACATGCTTTAAGTTACCTGTTGACATGTGGCAGCCCCATGAATTTCATAGGATTTTCTTAGACAAAGAATAATCAGAGGTAGTTGCCAGTTCCTCTGAAATATATCCTACAACACTCAGTGCCTCACCAAGCAACAAATCTCAGAATTGATGGTCTCTTATTCAAGTACTTACCAGGACTGGTGGTCTCCTATTCAAGTACTTATCAAGATTGATAGTCTCCTATTCAAGTACCTTTAGGGATCTGGTGCTGTTATAATATTTGGTTCAGGAGATGGGCTTCCATTATCAACATTTAGTACCTATGATGATTGAACTTTTGTACATAAAAAAATGATCAAAAATCTGAATTCTACCTAATCTTACTCTACCAATCAATGGAAATGTGTCTTGGAAGGGTGGGCATTGGAGTGGGTCACAGAAGGGACAAAGTGCTTTTCTACAATGGCCATATTTGACATACATGTTGGATTTTATGGAAGTGAGAAGTATAAGTTTTTTTCCAGTGTTGTCTTGATTTTAAATTTCTTCCACTGATAAAAAACAAACAAACCAGGGAGATGGATAAGGTGTTCCAGCTATAGAACCCTACAGAGGTTAGATTATTTTTATCTTCTGTTGGTATAATATTACAATGGAGCAGAAAAAAATGAGAAATCATTGATAAGCTACTCCCTTCTCCATTCTATTAGTAGAGTTCTGTTCATGGAAATTCCATCTAAGTACATTTCATCCTAAATAATATTTTCCATTGCCCATCCTAAATAAAAATAATAATAATTGTGAAGCTTTATTTGATTTTGTGGAGTTAACTTGTGAATCCAAGGGGGCAAACTGCTTTACAACACAAAATGTTCAACACACACACACATCTGGAGAAAACAAGGCCACAACTTTATTGTTTATAGCTATTCAAAAGTTGTTGCCAACATGGGCCTGGATCCAGGAATCAACTAACCCTGTTTATTGATAAGCCAATGCCTGGACCAGGTATCGGGCAGCCCCAGAGACAACACATTCAAGTTACCACATTGATAAATGCCACTGCATGGTTGCACCGGCATTTGGTGATGTGGTGCAAACTGACATCATTTTGAGCTGGGCATGATCCCCACTGTCTTCATTCCCAAAGTCCCATAAAGGTACCCTCAACCCATTTGTTGGTTCAGCCAACAGTACCATTATTGGTCCTGGATCTGGATCACATGTGAACCAATCTATAGAGTTAGGCCACAATAAATATGCAAAGCAGTAATGTTGAAATTCAGGGCAGGTAGATGGGATAAAAGTCCAAATCGAACTGAGCTTGGATTATTGTAGAGCTTATTTACATATCTCACTACCCATTTGGAATATCCTATTGGCTGGTGGCTCCCT
Organism: Sceloporus undulatus; assembly: GCF_019175285.1. Classification (NCBI taxonomy): domain Eukaryota; kingdom Metazoa; phylum Chordata; class Lepidosauria; order Squamata; family Phrynosomatidae; genus Sceloporus; species Sceloporus undulatus. Next base: position 300,646,401 of record NC_056522.1, on the reverse strand, counting down.
CCATTTCCAGACCCTGTGCCATGTACATGGGCTTCTGGGAAGGATTATATATATATATATATATATATATATATATATATATATATATATTTCGAGCCCGCCCTATCACAGAGAATCCAGGATAAACCCAATTGGCACTATAATGGGCCTGGAACCAGATCCCTCTTGCCCCCCAATGGTAAACTCACTTCACAGTAAATCAGGAAGTACACTTTGCTCAAGATTTCAAATGTAAATATCGAAGTCATGTTTTAATTATAATGTATATGAAAATTGCCTTTCCTTTTACTGGTCTTCCACACTGCAGAAATAAAACAGTTTGACACCACTAACTGTTATGGCTCCATCTTGTGGAATCCTAAGATTTCTTGTTTGGTGAGACATTTTGCTTTATCTGTCAGAGAACTCTGGTGCCTCACCAAACTACAAATCTCAGGGTTCAGCAGGACAGAGTCATGACAGTTAAAATGGTAATAAAGTGCTTTATTTTGGCAGATTGGATACACCATAAGTAGCCTGAAGGACAACAGTGAAAGGTTGAGGATGATGCTCCAGAGAAAGTGATACAATATTCCCAATCATATTATGTAAACATGAAAAAAAAATTCCAGATGGTCACAGGATAACCACTATAAGCCTGGGGATACAAAGTTCACAAGAAGCAGGAATATTGATTATGTTTTTGGACTGGCTAAGTACTGGGAAAAAGGGCAAAACTGGGAGCAGGGTAAATCACATCTCTATGGAATGTATGCATCTCATGAGGTTTCTGGCCAGAATTGGCAAAACCTGAAACTTATGAACAGCTGGGATCCCAGATATTATAAAATCCTGGTCACAGCACTAGTCAAAATCAACCCAGTGCTACACCACAAAACCAGATGTTGATTCTTCACCTCATTTCCCTTCTTTGTGAAAACAGACAGAGCACACAGTAATCTGCCAGATACTCTAATCCATTGCTAGGAAAAACAAAAACAAATTATTATAGTAATACCATCACATATTCCCCATTTATCAATTAAATCATAGCATTTCCACTCAACCAGAGTATTAGCAAAGTACATTAGTATATGGCAGAAAGAAGAGGAATGATACTAGTGTCTGACTTTCTATTATTCATTGGTTTTGCATTTTTGGGGAGATGGTTAGTTGTAGAAATATGTGGGAGGAAGATCTGCAGTAACTTTATAATTCCTACTATGAAAGGTCTTTGCTTTTTGTTTCCGTAGCAACTATAAAATCCCCATTTTATAAATAAAATGGCATGCACAGTGTGAACTTGCTTTTTACCACCTAACATTCTTCTCTGTGGGAGAGAAACAATATTTATATCCCATGTGTTTATATTCAATAGTAAGTTCCATTGCCTTCAAAAGGACTCACTCCTTAGGAAGAGTACCTTAAAGTGCAGCAAGGGGACAGAGATAAATTTTCCCCTTACAGTCATCTTAGATTCTAGGCAACATCACAAAATTGAAAACACTAAGAAGGAAGAGAATTGGAGAAAAACTTTCTTAATTTGTTTTTTATTTTTTATATATACCGCTATTCCAAAGATCATAGCGGTGAACAGCAAGTAAGCTAATTAGCAAGTAAGCTAATTCTTCTTTTTGTATTAAAATTCATACAATGTGGACACCCCCTACTGTGTAGCCATTGGTGGGGAGGTGCTCTTTGATGGCCTCCCGGGACCATGAGACCAAATGTAAGAGTATATAGCAGATTGTAAGCCACTGTAAATGAAGTCTGGGAGTGGAGCCAGAGGCTGCTATATGCCCTGCCACCCCCAGCTCTCACCTCTTTCGCTTTGGCTAGCAGTTCTCAACCTGTGGGTTGCAACCCCTTCGGGGGTCAAACGACTCTTTCACAGGGATCACATAAGACCATCGGAAAACAGTAGCAAAATTTCAGTTATGAAGTAGCAATGAAAATAATTTTATGGTTGGGGGTCGCAACAACATGAAGAACTGTATTAAAGGGTCAAGGCATTAGGAAGGTTGAGAACCACTGACTTTGGCATTTGACCCACCCTCCCATCGTGTGAAGTTTACTTGGTTGCTTCTGGGCCAGGTAGGAAATTTTTCCTTTTTCCATGGGTTTTTTTGCTTACCCTACACTGTCGCAGTCAGACTTGGACAATCGGCATAAGGTGCTGTCTAAACAGATTGTCACCTAGCAGATAGTCATGGAGAAGTTCAGTATGGTGAGCACCTTGGTCACTGTTTTGGTGATAGGATGGTCTCTGGAACTGCCTCTTTTGGGCTTGAGACTGGGGAGGCAGAAGAAGGTGCTTCCCTTGAGGTTGGCCTGAAAAATAAACTCTCTCTTTAAGACTTGGGGCTTGGGAGAGAAACCTTCTGGTTGGCTTTCCTGATGCAGGCTGGTCAGGGAGTAACCCAGCATTTGGGTTCTCCCTGGGGCTCAGATGTTATTTTTTTATTTTTATTTTATTTTTTAGTTTTTTGTGGTTTTTTTGGGCTATGTCGCCATGTTCTAGCAGAGTTTCTTTTTGATGTTTCGCCAGCATCTGTGGCTGGCATCTTCAGAGAATGCTTTGCCTGGAAAAATTTGGTGTATATATACTGTGTGAGCCTGGGAATGCAGGCATGCATGTGTATTGTTCTGTGTTAATGGCTGGCCTCAGCCTGGGAGGCTAATGTAAAAGAGGATTAATATCTGCTAATTGGTGATCATTATCTGTTGGGAAAGCCCCTGACTCTGAATGGTTTCCCCTTTGCATTTTCTGAGTCCTCATTTTGCTATTCCTCAGGACTGGTAGCCAAATTTTGTTCACTTTAAGGGTTTCTTCTTTCCTGTTGAAATTGCCCAGGTGTCTGTGGATTTCAATGGCTTCCCTGTGCATCTTGACATGGTAGTGGTTGGCATGGTCCAGAACTTCAGTGTTTTCAAACAGTATTTTATGCCCAGGATGGTTTGTGGCATGTTCTGCTACTGCTGATTTTTCTGGCTGGCCCAGTCTGCAGTGTCTCTCAGTGTCTTTTATTTGTTTGCATCCCGCTCTTTCCCAAGGAATTGGACACATTGACTCATATTATCATCCAGGGGAAGCTGCAGAGGAGGTCTAGATATTACTAGAAAATCTAAAATTACTAGGACTAGAGGGAGTAAAAATGAACTCCGACTGGCACACATACGTATCTTATGATGACATTCAGATGGATAAAGAATTTAAAATGCACAGTATAAGGAAAGCTTTATTTAGAGTTTGGAAATTCTATAAGAAACATTTTTTTATTTTAAGACTCCTAAATGGACTTCCATGCAGGAAGCCTTCCACCAAAAAGAAACATTATTCAGAAAATCATGGATCAAATATGAAAATTTACTGATAAAAACAAATGAAGAAGTAAAAATAAGAACAAAAGAAGATTTAGGCACGTTACATACTGCCGGATTGCGGCGGTCTCCCGCTGCCGCCACTTGCAGCATCCGGGAGCTGCAGTGGCCAAACCATGTGGGTCCCGGACGCTCCGAGGAAGAAGCGCGGAAATCGTGCTCCTTCCTGGGCCCCGGAAAAGATGTCGCGCACTCACGGCATCACTTCCGGGGCACGACGTGCAGACGCACAGCATCCGCTATGTCAATATGGCGGCGGCCATGTGGAAAGGCCGCCGCCATTTGTTACGAACTCTGTCCGTAATAGGAGTAGGGCGTCTGGAAGAGACGCCCCTTTTTCAAACTGGGACGTCTTGAGGACGTCCGAAATGGCAGTTTGTAACGCGCCTTGGAATAAGAAGGCTTCCCTGTATACTGGTTCCATTGTTTACAGAAAAAGGAATACTATAAAAAGGATATGTCAAATAATGGTATAGAAATCGAATGGAAAAAATTTGATAAAATAATTCTGGAAGGAAAAAAAAGTTGATTAAAAATATACAGATTACGACTAGATACAGAACTGAAAAGAGACAGTGAAAGAAAGCACAATTAAATGGATGAAAAACATAAATAAAACAATACCCCTTAAGAAATGGAAAACGTCATAGAGAAATAACCAAAAATATACAAAAAGTAGTAATTTAAGTCAAAATTATCTTCCACAGTTGATACTTGACAGAATCCAGATTTGCTAAAATGAAAAAAAAAAAAAAAAAAAACCCAAAATATTAACAACTGCTGAAAATGCAAAGACAAGATAGGAACTATGTACCATATGTGGTGGCAGTGTGATAGAATGAAAACATACTGGAAAAACATACATAAGGTGATGCAGGAAACACTGCAAAATAATACCGTTTCAACCTAATATATTTTTGTCAAATATAATTGATATCACGCAAGGAGAGTTTATTTTGTACATGATAACGGCAGCTCACGTGCTATTCCCTAAATACTGGAAAGCCAATGTAATACCCTCTGTAGAAGAGTGGAAAGTGAAAGTAAATGACTTCATGATTGTGGACAGTCTGACCATGTATATCAAAGAATACAACCCAACAATATGAAAAAAATGGGGACAATTAGAAAAACTTTGTTGCTAATAGAATTGTTTGCTGGTTTATATCTTCAAAGAAATCCCTCAGATCCAGACCACAGCCAAGGCTTGTCGATTCTTTTTGTACAATATTGCCAAAATTCGACCATATCTCTCCGCCTCTAATGCCAAGATCCTGGTTCATGCCCTAGTGGTCTCACGACTTGATTACTGTAACGTCCTCCTGGCTGGGCTTCCTCTTTCTCACCTCCGTCCTTTAATCTGTTCGCATTAGCTGCAAACATCTTCCACTTCCACCCACCGCTCTGACCACATCTCTCCTGTGTTGGCATCCCTTCACTGGCTCCCCCTCCCTTTTCGTATTCAGTACAAACTCCTGCTGTCGTCGTTTAAAGCCTACATGGGCTGGGCCCCCCCTTACTGTATCAGACCTTATTTCTCCTCACCTCCCACTAGGGCCCTCCGTTCTGGTAGTCACGGCCTGCTGTCACAGCCAGGATTTCCCTGCCCCATCCCGGATTCGCCCCTTTCACTCGCTTCCCTCATTCCTGGAACCTTCTTCCCCTGCGAGCAAGAGCAATCACTTCTTTAACCAGCTTCAACAAAAGCGAGTTTGAAGACCATTTGTTCAGGGCAAAGCGTTCCCAGGCATTGCATAATTGTCACTTGCTATTTGATGTTCTTTTGTTGTCTGTTTTATTGAATCATTTCCTGTATTGCTGTGTATTTTATATGTATTATCCTACTAGAGATGCTCCTTTCCCCACCACCACTCCCTTTGTGTCGTGGTCTCTTCTAGATTGTAAGCCTGAGGGCAGGGAACCGTCCAATAAAAAGATTGTATGTACAGCGCTGTGTAAATTTACAGCGCTTATAAAATAAAGGTTAATATAAGAAGAAATAGAAATGTTTGAGCAAATATAAGATATATAATTATATGTATATTATTGATTAGCTTGCTCACCTTTTTTATTTGTTTTGATTTTGTCTGTATTACTTTCACACACACACACACACACACCACACATATATATAAAAACAATAAATTAGTTAATAGGTAACATAATAAAGAGGCCCTTATTTCAAACCCATTTCTTGTGTGTCTGGTCTCTTTATTCATGGTGTGGCCAGCAAATAACTGGTTTAAGATATAGCTTGCATATTTAAAAGGTGTGTGTGTGTATTTCTTCTTCTGAAACTTTCCTTTAGGGATAAATTCAAGGAGGTGGTTTCAGTTCTGTTCTTCTTAATATTTCTGTTTTATTCTTATTTAGCTGTCTCGGTACCATTATTTATTAATTGCCTTAAAGGGATGACAATAGATATACAAAACTTTCTATAAATGTTAAAATTTCATCAACATGCACTAAATTGACAAATATCCAAAAAATAGCTCTTTACACATTGAGGAAAGAGAGAAGAGACAATTATCTTCTTAATTATATGTTATCTTTTCACTCCACTGGATAATCCTATGCATGCTTACTCAGATTATAGTGGCATATATCTCTCCTTATTTCATTCTTCTCCATGCAGGGGGAAAAAATCAAAAATTTCCTTTTTGCTGAGGAAACATTTTGGCATATTTTGGATTTTTTCCCCTCATATTTGGGTGCATTTTGTGCACAATCTGTCAATTAATGTGCAAAATATTTTTGCACTTAAACATTTATATGCAAAAAATTGTATTTAGTGCAAACTGTGAATTTTCAAAAGAAAAAAAATGTTGTTTTGTGCAGTTCACTTCATAGAATTTTTGCTTTTGAAGTCTGAAAAGTGAAAAATCTTGTAGTGACATTATTTCAAAGGATTTATTTTGTGCTGCATTTAACTTCCGTAGCAGGACGCTGGTAGCAATGGCTGTGTCTAGGGAAGCTCCTGGATGTAAGCCCCACTCTGCGGCGAATCTCCCTGTCAAAACATCAAGAGATGAGGAAGGCCATATAATCAGATGAGGCTTGAACTGGGGGACTTCAGCACTGGGCGGTTCGAATTCAAACGTTATTTCGCTTCAATAACGATCATACCATCATTCGAATGGCCCAATGCCAACGCACGTGAATGCGCGAGATATGCCAAACTGAAATGCGTACTGGATCCTCTTTTTGGAGCGGTGTTGGCCAGTGCACTGAAAGTGGATTGGCCAATATCCTGGGTTGGGGCTCTGTTCGATCTCAGTGCGAAGGCTCTGGTGGTGACACACCCTGTCCCTGAATTCCATCGCAAGACCCCCAGATTCCTATTTTAACTTCCGGTGGGTTCCTTTCCTCTTGCCGGTCCAGAGAGAAGCGGGGTGGGGGTGGCGGTCCAGCTGGGCCCTCTTCAGTGCCTCTCGGCTTGGGACCCAGCATAAGCTGCATCCAGGGACGGGAAGCTGGGGGTGGCGGTTCCAGCGGCTCCCTCTTCAGCCTCTCGGCTGGGACCCGCATAAGCTGCATCCAGGGAAGCGGGGGTGGCGGTTCCATAGCGGCTCCCTCAGCCGCTTGTTGAGCCAGCAGAAGCATGCCATCCAGGGAAGCGGGGGGGGTGGCGGTTCCAGCGGCTCCCTCTTCAGCCTCTTCCGCTTGTGAGCCAGCATAAGCTGCATCCCAAGAAGGCAAGAGGCGCGGGGGGCCGCTGGAATCGGGTTCCGACAGCCTCCCTCCTCCTCCTCCCGGCTTGGGGAGCCAGCATAGGGTGCATCCCAAGAAGGCAAGAGGCGCGGGGGCCGCTGGAAATGGAACGCGGCGATCGCCGCGATTCTAGCGGCCTCCGCGCCTCTTGCCTTCTTGGGATGCAGCTTATGCCGGCTCCCAAGCCGCGAGTCGGAAGAGGGGCCCGCTGGAGATGATGAACCGCACCCCCGCTTCCCTGGATGCAGTTTATGTCTGGTCCCAAGCTGCGAGGCAGGGAGGAAAAAATGCATCCCCATTAGATGGCCATCCAGCCTCTTTGACAGCCGCTCGGAACTGGTGCCTCCCCCCCCCCACGACATAAACATATTCAACTCACTCACACACACACACACGTACAAACCGGGCATTGCTAATTTGTTGCAAGGGAAGGTCATGGTAACGTTAAACCAAGCAGGAATGTAGAGAGGAAACAGAGAGGATGTACAGAGGGGCACGTTGTAAAGCGAGTTGTAATGTGCATGAGCTGGCTCTCCAGCTGTTTACCGGGCTGTCATGACGGGACTCCCCTTCACCCGGAAGCGTTTTAGGTCGAACCCATGCAGGGCACCACTGAGCATGTGCGAGGGGCCGACACGAATCGCCCAATCCTCATGTTGAGCGCCGGTGTGTGACTATATGCATGCTGCACTGAATACACTTCGCGCGAATGCGTGTTGGCCAATTTAAATCCTGCCAATTCGTAGGGGCTCCCAGGTATGATCGTATTGAGCGAAAATAACGTTAATGTCGAACCGCCCAGTGCTGAAGTCTCCCCCAGTTCAAGCCTCAATCTGATAAGGCCGAAAAAATAGATTATTTCCTGGAGAAGGGGGGAGCGTTGGGCCCTCTTTTTGTCCAAAAACAGAGAGGCTTATCTCCCCCTTGCTCTGAACGTTGAAAGATGAAAAGAGCAATTTGGAGATCGGGAGCTGGAGCCTGTTCTGCGCAGAGTGAACCTATAGCTGCAGTTTGGCACGACTTCAGTCGCCAGCTACAGCCTCTGCTTTTTGGGTGATGGGTAACAACTTGTATTTTACATCCAACACCTCTATCTTTAGGAGGAGCCACTGAATTGTTCTCTCTCTACAAATCCTAGAAGCTAAAGAGAATTTAGAAGCCAGACAAGGCTTGTAGCAAACAGGAGTCTAAAAGCTGCAGAGAAAACTGGAGAATAAAAGAGGCTGAATAGATCGTCCTTATTAGAGACCTAGTCTAAAACCCTATCTAATTATATTGGGGCACGACTTGGGGAAGCAGTACATGGAAAGAAGATAAGGGGGAAAAAGAAAAAGAAAGGAAAGAGAAAGATCTGATTTTTTCGTTGGTGTTATAAAACAGTCGGATTGAATAGTGTGCCATTCTCCACCAAATTGATAATAAGCCACTGTGGACTGTTGCCAGACTATAGAGAAAGCCACAAATAAGAAGCTTTAAGGTGCGAAACATCACTTCTATTGATCTGGAAGTTTAAAAGGACATTTATCTTGATTATCATTTAATATGCATTTGTGGAACTCCATGTCAATTTTGGTTTGATTAAGGACTGAGAGAGCAGGTTTAAAAGAAATGACCTTGAAAAGGACGCTGAAGCCACTTGCTCTGTCAACACCCAGTCCTGATAAGGAAATTGTTTTGGCTAAAGAGAAGCAGTCCTTCTAAACAAGAACTACAACACCTTGTGTACCACGCCATATTCAAGAGGAATATTTTTATAAAACAATCTGAATAATGGGCTTCGGGTAAGAAAGAGGTTAGCCAGCAGCAAACAACAACAACAAACATCCCAAATCCCCTCCACCCCAAATACCAAAGATGACCCTTTTGAAACCCAGATGAGAAATTGGGAACCTAACGAATTTTTAGTGGAAGCAACTAGCAAAAATAAGAGAAGACATTAGAATCTGACAATCAGAAGTAAAAGAGGAAATGACAGGAAGAGTAAGGATAAGCAAGGGCAAGACTTAAAAATATCCAATGAGAATTTGGGACTCTTGTGAAAGATCTAGGGAATCTCTGAAAAAGTGGAGACGAAGAAGTAGAAAGAATTGGAGGAAGACCAAAAACAAACTGAATCTAAATAAGCATCACTAATGAAGGATAAGAAGAGACAGGAAACATCTAATAAGAGATGGAGAATAAAATCAGAGACATCCTCATTGAAACTGAGAGGCATCCCAGAGAAAGAAAATGAAGACTTGTATAAGCTGCTCATACCACTCCTGGCGGATTTTGTGGAAGCAATCCACCCAATTATTCCCTGGGCATAATTGATTGTATATTTCGCTTTCAACAAAAAATGTAAAATTCAAACACTACCCAGATATGTGATAATTCAATGTGTGTGAGATGTGAGACACGGGATATGATTATCCAAAGAGTTATGAGAAAGATCTGATAATTGAGGGAAGAAAAAATACAGATTTTTAAAGATTTATCGCAGATCCCTTCGCTCTAGACGAGATTTTTCACTTTCTGACAGCACCAGCTGAAAGTGCATGGAATCCCCTTTAGATGGGAAGATGTGGAGGCTATATAACAGTGACTTGGAAGACTAAAAAACTTAAATTGGACTCTATTACAAAGGCAAAAGATTTCTGGGCTTGACACATAGGAAGGACATTGAAAAGACCAATGAGGTGAACTCTGATGCCAGAAAGGACAAGACGAAAATCACCCAGACAGAATGGTAACGAGACTAGTGGCAAAAGAACTGGAGGAGGAAAGAAAGGAAATAAAGATCAACCAAAGAAGAAGACAGGACGCCATCTGACGAACCAACAAATTGGCCGGGCGCTGAAGAGGGGAAATTGAATATGGAATTTAAATTTTATGGGTAAAGTGGGTTCCACTAATTTATTTCAAAATTGGGTGTGAGAGAAATACAGATTATACCAAGTTAGTGAGGCGCGATTCAAACTTAAAAATGAGGGATAGTATCATGGAATGTAAAGGCTTAAACTCCGTGCAAGAGAAGTAAAGTATTAATTTATAATGAAACAGAAAGCAGATATTGTCTGTATTCAAGAAGCACACATCGTCAGTAAGATAGAAGGCTTATGTTAGGAAAAATCTAGGCAAGGAGTATGTGGCAGCAGCTCCCAAAAGGAAAAGAGGGGTAATACTGTATGTTGGGAATCCGTTAGAGTCTAAAGGACTTTTGTTATAAAGAGGATATTATGTTGGGTAGAAGTCATAGCGAGGGGGGGTTAAAACTTAGTAGTAGGGTATATATGCCCCCTGAAAAATAAGAGTGACTTCTACACAGAATTGTCACCTTAAAACCCTGAAACTAGTTATGATATTTAATAATATTATGGAGACTTTAACGGGATTGTTTGAACCAAAGCTAGATAGAAAAAGGAGGAAAGGAAATAAGGAAAAGCACAGGAGAAGCTGCCAAAATCCTTCTTTAGTTTAATTGATATTAGAATCAGTTGGACTGATGGAGCAATTCTATGGCAACAAAAGAGAATATACATTTATGTCACCATAGACACAACTCATTAGCAAGAAGATGTACATGATTTTGATATCCAAATCATTAATGGGAAATATGCTAGTATGGAATCTTACCCAGAACGATCTCTGACCATAATATGTTGAAATTAAATTTTAAGAAAACAATAGAAATTTAAATGGAGACTAAATGAAGATTTATTGCTAGATCAGGATTGTGGTGGGGCAAAATTAATGATAAAAAATTACTTTAAAGAAAATATGAAAAGGTATTAGTACCGAAATAGTCTGGGATGCAGCAAAAGCTGTCTTTAGGGTATTTTTTTCAGCAAAAACAATATAAAGAGGAAAAACAAGAAGAAAATATTAAAAGAGTCCAGTTGAAATTAAAGACAGAAGAAAAGAAACAAAACGAGAATCCGAATAATAAAGAGATAAAACAAAATTAGTTACTACAAAACAAACTAGACTCAGAACTAACTCAGGAAATAAGGGATAAAACAAAAAAGCACAGTTAGATTATTTTGAACACGTCAAAGGTGGGGATGGTTGGCGGTTAGACTGAAGAAAAGAAGAAAGAAAACCAAATCACAAGATTTGTAAGAAAGGGAAACTATAACAAGACATGAAGTATCAAACAAATCTTTTTGAGTATTAATAAATTTATATAAAATAGAGAGGTGAATCCAGAAAACTGACGACTGGTGCATTAAGGAAAAATACCTAAGATTGATACAGATCAGTTTAACTTGCTAGAGAAAAGGATACCTTGGATGAATTTTAGAGGCTATAAGAGAAGCAAAAAATAACAAAGCTCCAGGGCCAGACTGTTTCCAGCATCCTTCTATAAAACTTTTAGCGAAGAACTGTGCCAAACCCTTCATCAAATTTCCACATTTGCATTAAGTACTAATTACCTGACCCGTGGAAAGAAGCAAATTTGATTTTGATTCTGAAGAAACAAAAAAGAAGCAGAGGATCCAGCAAATCTAGACCCATATCATTATGAACTCAGATTATAAAATATACAACAATCCTAGCTAAAGACTCAAAACATGCTTAGGCAAAATAATTGACGATGACCAAAAGGTTTCTCCCTGGAGACAATTGAATGAAATACCAGCTATGTGGTTAATATATTAGAATTTATCACCGATAATGAAAAACAAGTAGGATTAGTCTTTTTAGACCTCCAAAAAGCATTTGACTCTGTGATTTGGGAACTGTTTAAGATTCTAAAAGTCATGGGGAAAGGGAAAAATTTTGTACAGGATAAAAAGTTATATACAAACCAAGAGCTAGCATTTAATCAACGGAGATAGAAACCCCTCTCCAATTAAAAAGGGTACAAGACAGGGCTGTCCTCTCTCACCCTCCTTTTCCTAGTAGTTATTGAAAATTAATTGAAAAATTAAATTGGATAACAATCTGAAGTGGAAGTAAAAATTAAAAGAATATATATTGAAAGCGTTGCAGAGATGACCTATTTATAATCTGAGAACCATCAGAGATATTGAATACCTAATGAAGATTTTAGAAAACTTTGGGAGGGTAAGTGGTTGCAAGTAAATCTGCAGAAATTGGTGATCATAGTAAAAAATTGAGTAAGAACAAACAGTGGAACTACGCCAACGTTGGAAGTTGAAGTTTAAAATAAAGAAGATATTTTGGGTGTAATATTACAAATAAAACAAGACCTGTTTGAAACAATTATGGTAAAGTATGGAAAAAAAATCAAGATGCAATTAAATATTTGGAATAAATTACATTTATCCTTCTTAGGACGAATTGCGGCCATTAAAGAATATTATCCCTACGTACTATTTCTTTTCCAAACACTTTCGATAGCAATATCAGATAAGATTTTAAAAATTGGCAGGAAGATCTTATTGAATTTATATGGAGGGGAGGAAACCTAGAATCAATTCAAGGTTTTCACGTGTAAGGAAAAGAGGAGGGTTAAAGGTCCCACAATATCAGAATTATTATTGAAGCTAAACTGCTTATTATGGTAAAAAAGTGGGTAAATCTGCAGGATGAAAAAATCTTTAGAATTGGAAAAGCGAGATCTGAAGTTTGGTTGCCATGGTTTTCTCTTGGATAACAAAAGATAAGCCGATTCCGCACCGTTTAACAACCACTGTATTAGACACAGCTTTACTAAAAGTATGGAAAAAACCAAAGACAGAATAGTTATCGGCTCTACCTAATGGGCTTCCCCTTTAGAAGCGATTTACAGAACTGAAATGTACAGAGAGGAGTTGGGTCACCTATGAGATTTATTAGAATCAAGAAAGGAAAAGTAGAAATTAAATCCCAAAAGGAATTAGAAGCAAAAGTATTTTTCTAAAAGCTCAACATGACCTAGAGATGGGACAGACAATTGCACCTTTCTGAAATTGATAAGATTCTGAGCTCTATAGGAGGACCAGAAGGGTTTAATGAGTAGTAACTGTATAATTATTGCCTAAGATGGAAGTGAAGAAGGACTATCAAGGATGTTATATTAAATGGGCGAAAGATTGTGGCATAATATAATTTGGTCATTGGGGAAAAGGCCTGGAAACAAAATTTGAAATTTACAGCAGCCCAAAACTTAAAAGAAAACTGGTACAAAATGTTCTATCGATGGCACCTACACCTGCAAAATTAGCCAAAATTTATAAAATACAAACAATATCTGCTGGAAGTGTAGTAAAGCCATAGGCTCTTATTTCACTGTTGGTGGTCGTGTGAGAGAAGCCAAAGAATTCTGGAAAAAATATTAGTGGGGAAATGGGAAATAAATAAAATTCTAGACATCAATTGACAAGTAACTCCAGAAGCCATGTTATTGGGTATGATTGAAGAACATTTAGATAAGAAATATGGTAAAATTCTAATGTATATGAATTTATGCAGGCATATATGCGAAAAAATGAGAATGAGGATATAACCCAGTTCAGAGAGTGGTCTTCATTTATATGGATGATCCAGATGGATAAACTTTCATGTTGGCTAAAAGAAGACTCTTGGGAATCTATATCTAGGAATGGACAATGTGTTAACTATATAAGGAAAATGGGGGATTTACTGTTATAACGTTATAATGGCGTGGGTAACAGCCGCCGCCGGCTAGTCCGTGGCGGGAGCCGGAGCCTCCTACGGCGCGGCTCCCCTGCGGATGAAAAGAAGCTCCAAAATGGAGCTTCTTTTTCCGTCGCGTTTGCGACGTAGTGAGGCGCCAGGGGCGCATCGCTACTCACAAGCGATGAGACGCGTACGGACGCTCACCGTCCGTACACAAAGATGGCGCCGGCCATGTAGAAGGTGGGCGGCGCCATCTTGTACGGACGGAGTCCGTACTAGGCCCAGGGGCGTCTATAAGAGACGCCCCTTTTTAAAATGGGACGTCCTCCGGACGTCCCAAAGGGCAATATAGAAAGCCCCAATGTTTTTAGCAACCAATAGATATTGTCTCAGTTTGCGTAGATGCTTCTTTTTTCTTCCCTATTATTAAAATGCTACATAGAGGTAAGTTGCTGGAAATAAGGAAATAAGTGAGAAAAATACTCTAGACTCCCTTTTTTTGGGTATAATAGCAAGAAAGATTTTTAGTTCTCAACTGGCTGGGTTAAGAAGTGCTATGGTTCTTTTCTTTCTTCTTTCTTTCTTTCTTCTTTCTTTCTTTTCTTTATATTTTCTTTTTTTCTTTTTTTTTTACCTCTCTTTTGATAAAGACAATCTAGATTCTGGGCTAAATTTTACTTTACATCTCTGACTCAAACTAATAGAGAAAATACCAGATAATGAAAATCTAGAAGTAGAGTAATGATGTCTCTAAAGGTAGAAGAGAAAGGATCTTCTCATAACTCAAGGTGGTGGAAGTCATTTTTTTAAATGTGTTGGTTAGTGTGGTTGGTTATAGAGGTAGGGGAATAAGTTGTTGAGGAGATGTTAAGATAAGAGAGAAATAATATGAAAGGATATGATATTGGGTGGGATAAAGGGAGGGGTGCAGGGAGGGACGGGACTCTGCAAGATTGATATGGAATTATGTTTTATGTTCTGTCTGTCATATGTCATTTTTCTTTTAAATCAATACAAATATTTAAAAAATAATAATAAAAGGATTTATTTTGTGCTGCAACATCATTTCTGATGAGTGAATAAAATTATGAATATTTCTTACAGTCCATTGTTTTGTGCTTTTATTTCTGACTTATGACACCCCTAATGCAAATTGATCTCAAAATTTTCTTAGCAAAATTTGTTCAGAGGGAGGATGCCATTGCCTTTTTCTGAGGCTGAGTTAATGTATCTTGATCAAGGTCACTCAGTGGGTTCCCATGATGTCTTGGGGATTTCATTCCTGGTCTTCAGAGACCTAGGGTTCATATGTTCTGGCCCTGAAACTGCCCTGGATTCCCCCTGCACTCTTCAGTGATGTCAGGCAGCTGTGTACAGACTTGTTTCTGTTGAAGTTTGTTGGCCCAGCAATTAAAGAATAAGTAACTTCAGTCAGTGGCATATTTGTAAATGTGATCTGCAATCAAATTTCCTTGGCATCTTTTGAGTACTCTCTTTCCCTTTTCATTCTGACAGGTCAACATGGGGGTAGTAATAAAGACCCATCAGTGACCACTGGTGACTCTCTGTAGTCTAGATGAAGCTGTTCGACAGTAGAAATTAAATCTTAACTGCTTGGTACTAAAAACCATATGTAGTCATATGTAGAGACTTGTACATATGAAGACATAACACACACACAAAAAATGTGACTGTAAATTAGTTGTGGCTGTAAATCAGTATTTAAAACTGCAGCATGATGTGCAAATGTGACACTCAGGAAAGCTGTTTCAAATCTAAATAAACCCTTGGTTAACTTTGGCGCTTTACAGAGCGCCCAAAAAGGGCACTCTGCTGGCGCCTGTGTTTGCTGCACCAGGGAACCGCAGTGGACAAACCATGTGGTTCCCTGATGCAGCAAAAAGAACCTGCAAAAAGCGGCTTCTTTTTGTGGCATGGTTATGATGCCAGAAGGCACCAATGGCATACTTGCAGCATCATTTCTATGCTGCGACGTGCGGACACTAAGCATCTGCTACATCAAAATGGCGGCACCCATGTAGAATGGGTGCTGCCATTTTGTACGTGCTTGGCACATACTAGGGTTAGGGGCATCCAGAAAGGACATCCCCTTCCTAACCCTAGTATGTGCCAAGCACATACTTTTGGGTGGTGTGTAACCTGCCTTGATTTAAAAAGCAGCTGCAGTTTTTCAGTCTGTTCTAGCTCTGGTGATCACTCTCCACCCCACACACGTAGAATCATGTTCATGGCAGCCAGAAGGAGGAAGAACAGGAGGAGTTCCACTGGCCACTTTCTTCTACTGTAGGTTTAAAGGTTTGTAATAGCATCATTGGCGTGTTACAGACCGCCCGTTTGGGGCGGCCTGTAAGCGGCCCTTTCCCCACTGTATCGGGGCCTCAGCTGCCAGAACGGCAGCCTCCGAGGCCCCGATCTGCTGCTTTCCAGGCTGCGGGGAAGCGGCAAAAGGCCGCTTCCCCACAGCCTGGAAAGGGGTGTCCTTGGGGCTTCAAGCCCCAAGGACACCTGGCGACGGACGGGAGGAGGGGCCCTTTTCTCCCTTGCATCCCTGGTGCAGCTGTCTAAAGTCTGCGCCAGGGATGCAAACCTCAGAAGGAGCTCCATTTCGGAGCTCCTTCTTGCGTCATGGAAAGAGTGCTCTAGGCGTCCGCGCCACCTCGTTTGGAGACGGCACGTTCGTGACGTGGTAATGGCAGCCCCCATGTGGAACGGGTGCCGCCATTTTGTATGGGCTGGGTCCATACTAGGGTTAGAAGCATCAGGAAGTGACACCCCTTTCTAACCCTAGTACATCCCCAGGATATACTTTTATGCCCGTTTGTAACAGGCCTTTGTTTGAAAAAAAGTTATTTTGTTAATGATAGTTCTCAAAAAACATGCTGCAGCAGCAACAACAACACAGTGCAAAGCACTGCATGGCCATTATTTCTTAAAGATACTGTTGACAAGGGAATGTTGCTTTGTTCCTAAAATATGAAGGCTTTCATAACTCTTTAGATAGAGAAACTCTTGTAATAAATTTCAGATTATTTCTGGTGGGTCTATTGTTACTTGCTAAATTGTCAAATATACTATATACTGCCACTTACTTGATGCATCCCCTCCCCCCGAACATTCTGGCTGAGATAAAACTTCTCCTCCCCTATCCTTTTTCAGTGGAAAACATCCCAAAGTACTCTTAAACATCTTCCCCATTTTTAATGCACCATTTCCCCTTAAAACCAACCAAAAGACAGTACAACATAAACCTGGGCTATATAATTAGATGAGTTTCTGGAGCTCTTTGTCTGAGAATTCTAAATTCCCCTATCTAATTGGCAAATCCCAAGATTCGATAGGATTTGTAATGACAATTAATATAGAATCATAGGCGGGATACAAACCACCGCTTTGCGGCGGTCCCCCGCCGGCGCCATTTACTCTGCGCGGGAGCCGCAGCAGCCAAACCGCGTGGCTCCCGCGCGGAGCAAAAAAGAAGCTCCATTTCGGAGCTTCTTTCCGCGGCGCACTGATGACATCGCGAGGTGACGCTGGCGCATTCGCGACGTCATAGGCGCCGCGACACGTCTGGATGCTATGCGTCCAGTACGTAAAGATGGCGGCGCCCATGTGGAAGGGGCGCCGCCATCTTGTACGTATTGTATACGTACTAGGGTTAGGGGGATGCGGAAGCACCGCCCCTTCCTAACCCTAGTACGTATACAATACGTACTATATGGCGGTTTGTATCCCGCCATAATGTTATAACTGTGTGACAAGAGCCCCTTAGAAACATAACATTTGACTGATGTGAACTTTACTGCATGAGAAAAGATGCTTGAAATAGACTGGAAGAGTAGCAGCTGTCTCCATGCCTCTCCATGTGCCTTCATAGCGTTTCTGTTGTCTGCCCAGTGGGAGATTGTTGTCAAAGTGTGCCTTTCGCTGAACAGATTTTTTTTCTCATTTGTCAAAAGGCATGCTTTAATGACCATCTCCCCTCAAGAAGAGCACAGAATTGCTATTGAGGAATGCAGAGCAGCATGGAGAAAGACAGTACTCTCCCAATCAGTTTCATCTTTCTTTTCTTGTGAGGTAAAGTCCTATGTCTTCATTGTTTTTAATGCTTCAGTTGTTTCCTGATATATCTAACTTAGTAAATGTCAACTCAGACCAGTAGATTAATATATCTCAGTTCCTTTCTTGGATTATGTTACACATCCTTTCAGACTATACCCATATGTGTGGCTAGAAGCCAGGCATCTGTTTAGAGCTTGAATTGCTTTAAGCCTAAAAAAACAAAAGGGTCCATGCTCCAGGCAAATTTCATTTCACAGCAAGCAAAATCAGATGAAGTAGATCAGAATGTTGAGTTTGCATGTCCTTTTTAGAGTCCTTACTTAAGTTATTAAAGGTAGAGGACTTCTATCATGTAGGTATATGAACCTCTAGCAAGTGCACATCCACACTATTTTTACCACTTCTGTGACCAGTCAAAACCACGTCCCATATCTAGTGGGACAATTTTTTTCCTCTTGAAACTTATCTCTCTTATGAAACTTGATCATGTTGAAATACAAAACCATATTATTCCTTGTGTGATGGTTATTAATAGAAAAATGAAAGGTCTCAGGATACTCCTCAGCAGAAATTTGCTCTTGCAGGTTTCTGAGATAAACAAATAGATTTGTATCTTTAACTAACCAGTGCCATATTTATTTCTTCACAAGGCTAAAATATCCATGGGGGAAAATGGGGAAAGTTTCACTCAGCTTTAATCAACCATTCTATTAATATGTTACATACAATCTTCAGATCAATGAATAGTTAATGCTATATAGGTGATAAAACTGAAACCAGATAGTAGACAGGCTAATAATTTTCTTTTTGCCTTCAAATTCTGAAAATAAAACAAAACAGAATAAAAGCAACTCAATCTAACAATGAAACTCATTACAGTAAAACCCTCTTCACTTTTTAAAATATATTCTCAGTAGAGTCCAGCCACCCTATTAAAATGCAATGTGTGCATTTGTGAAGCATGTCCAGGTATGTATTGCTAGAAACAATTTCCACAGTGAATTCCAGAATAGAGACAAACTGATAATGTTGTGCCTCCTTTTCTGATGTCTATTTTCTTTGCTTATACATTTCATTGAAATATATTGTCACTGTCCAGCCACTCTTTCTCCTGACTGCTACATCTGCACATGTTGAGTTTCTGCATGTCATGGTGCTATTAAGCTTGCCAGGCACTGAGCAAGGGTGCAATACTTATACCTTGTGAAAATACCTTCAGGTGATAATAAGAAGAGAGTATAGAAAAACTCTACTGGAAGAAAAAGATGAAATGTTTAGCAGTTTCCCAGCTTTTCTCCATGCCTCAGAGGACTTAATTCTTCTGTGTTTGCAAACCTCAAGGGGGAAAAAAAATGTTTCTGAAAAATAATCTCTTGATGAAATTTTGCGTAGAGGCACAAACTCTCCAAAGTCATTACTATTGTTGAAGTTGTTCTTATTTTACCAGTTGCATGACATTTTGGACAATCAGTGATTGAGAGTTTGTCCCAGAATCTAGGGCCTTGTACGTATGGGCCAAATAAAATGTTCCCATGGCAATGAGTCTTCTGGATGATGCAGAGTCCAATCCTTGGTTCTGGTGTCAACTGTCCAAATGATGTCTAGGCAATTCAGTACCAAAACCACCATATATCCTCAAAAAACTTTTCTTAAAAACTCATATTTTGGTCCAGACTTCCAAGAAGATCTAGAGCCCTCCATTGCAATGCTGGGTAGCCATTTACAAAGGCCTGTTACAGACTGTCAAAATAAAGCTGCTTCAGGACATTTTGGAGGTATGCTATTTAAATGATGCATGCATCCTAAGAATCTGGAAGCTGCACCAAAGCTGCACTCCAGTGCTTAGGAATGGAGTGTGGCTTTGGCGCGACCTCCAGAATCTTAGGACCCATGCATCATTTAAACAGCATACCTCCAAAGAGACCTGAAGCAGCTTTATTTTGGCAGTCTGTAACAGGCCAAAGTTTCCTGCTGTGTTTCCCAGCATCATCAGTACTGTGGTGAACTGCTCAATCTGAGGTCAGAACAAGGCACCCAGTCATGTGATCACTGTTTGGTGCCTTGTTCTGACCTCAGAGCAAGCAAATCACCACAGTAGAGCTAACGCTAGGTGGCACAAAAGGATGTGTGCCACAACTACCTGGCAGTGCAACAGAGAGCTCCAGGTAAAGGTGGATGTTGAGGCACCTCAGCATGCAGATCTGGTCTAGGAATCAATGTGGCATGTTACAAGGGTCATTTTTGGTGATTGTGTATGTTAGCAATTTTGTAATAGTGTTGCTGTTATTCACCACTACCAGCCAATTGTAATTAGTGGCAACAGTAGAGTTTTCCCCCAATAGCTGACTAGAGGCTCAGGAACCAGTTTTGTGGGTTCATTAGTGCCTGCTTCAAAGGAGTGGCAATCATTAAAATCTCCTCCTTTTAAATGAGCTCACATTAAAATCACCAATGGGTATTGGCTATAGTCAATACTAAAGTCATGATTGCTTACATCTATGGTCTACATATGAAGGTGTCCACAAAACCAGGGCTGCAGGGTTATGACACCAACAACACATACTCCACTTGCACTATTCAGTGAATATCTGCTGAAGCCATTTCTATGTGGTTCAAGTCTCTGTGCCCCCTTCTTCTCTCATGTGCCTGACACAAATTCTGTTCTTGGCCGAGCTTCATTGCTGCAAGCACAATCTCTCTCCTTACTGAAGAAAGCATGAAGTGGTTCTAACTGTCTAGGAGTGATTCATAAGCTTAATTCTATCTGCTGTCCTTGGCACAGCCATGATTCAGGTATACTTAATTAAGCTTGTTGACAGGATGGAGTGGTAACGTGCAATGACTCATTCACAGTTACTTGGCACATCAGTGGCAGAGTCAAAGAACTCTGCATTGCTGGCATCCATTAGCTTATTCGATAATGAAGTTTACAGTGAATTATATTTGGTATGACAACCTACTTGGTTAAAGTGGGATCCCTGCATGGTTGTGATGATCTCAACTATGCCATGACAAAAATACAAGAAATTACAGGGACTTTGATTAACTTGCCCATGAGGATCAACTCCCAAGTCATTTAGTTTTCAAGATACATATGTAGGCCTAGTCTTCCTGTGAGGTGGGAATGAAGGTTTCAGACAATGGATTATAAGAAGTAAGGTTTTTGACAAAGTTCCCCACGATATTCTTGCAAATAAATGAGTGAAATGTGGCCTGGACAGTGCTACTGTTAGGTGGATTTGTAATTTGTAAACAAAACCCAAAGGGTGCTCACCAATGACTTCTTTTCATCCTGGAGAGAGGTGACTAGTGGAATGCCTTGGGGATCTGTAATGGGTCCTATGGTGTTTAACATTTTTATAAAAGAATTCAGTGAAGGAATAGAAAGCATGCTGATTAAAGTTGCAGATGATACCGAACTGGGAAGGGTTACTAATTCACCAGAGGACAGAATTCAAATTGAAAATGACCTTGACAGATTAGAGGGCTGGGCTAAAGCTAACAAGAGGAATTTCACCAGGGAGAAAGGTACTACACTTGGGCAGAAAAAAAAATGAAATGAAAAGATAACGAATGTGAGACATCTGCCTATTCAACAGTTCATGTGAGAGGGATCTAGGAGCCTTAGTAGACCACAAATTGAATATGAATCAGCAGTGTTATGCAGAAGTCAAGATTTTGTGGACTACTGTTCTGGTTTATGAACTTATGTCTTCTGATGTACTAAACTGCAGAATATGAAACAAATTCCATCTTCCTGTTGCAGTTCTTTTATGAATAAATATATTGATTCCTGTCCCAGGAAGAGTAAAAAGACACACTCTGGGAACATTATAAAACATTATTGATTACACTGAAATGAATACTGATGTTCTGCAATGCACCTGAAATACTGAAATGCACAACAATGTAAATTATAAAATAAATTGTATCTCAATAATATCTGTATCTGAACAGTGCTGAACAATATTGAGCCATGATCAAATGTACCTTATATTATCAAACATCTATGCAATATAAGAAGAACCTCAAGAAAGAGGATGTGACAAAACCAACTTTTTTTTCCCTCCAGGGAACAAAATATAACATTGCTTAGAATTTGCCAAACATAAAATAATAGAAATAATCATTCATCTTCTATTCAGAAACACAAGTGAAAGAGTTCCATCCATTTCATCACGTCAGCTAAATGTTGCTTATTTTGCTGTCTATAAATTTTTGTTGTTGTTATCCACCCTTGAGTCAATTTTGACCGATGGCAACCCTGTAGATGAGACATATCCAAGACTCCCTATCCTCCATTGTTCTGCTCAGGTCCTGCAAATCCATACCCATGACCTCTTTAATACAGTCCACCCATCTAGCAAGTGGCTTTCCTCTCTTTCTGCTTCCCTCTACCTTTCCTAGCAATATTGTTTTTTCCAGTGAGTCATGCCTTCTCCTGATGTGGCCAAAGTACAACAGCCTGAGTCAAATCATCTCAGCTTCCAGAGAGATTTCTGGTTTGATCTGGTTTAGGACCCATTTGTTTGACACTCAGAGTGTAGTGGAGTTTCCTTCCCTTTAAACAGAGGCTTGATGGACATCTATCAGGGATGCTTTGATTGAGAGTTCCTGCATGGCAGGGGGTTGGACTGGATGGTCCCTGTGGTCTCTTCCAACTCTACAATCCTGTGATTCTATGACTTCTTGGCTGTCCATGGTAACCTCAGCACTCTTCTCCAGCACGACATCTCAAACGAATTAATTCTCTTCCTATTTGCTTTCTTAACTATTCAGCTCCCACATCCATACATGGTAACAGGGAATACAATGGCTTGTATTAGTCTAACATTTGTGCTCAGATGTATGTCTTTACATTTTAGGATATTTTCTAGTTCTCTCATAGCTGCCTGTCCCATTCTTAGTCTTCTTATGATTTCTTGACTGCCGTCCCTGCTCTGATCAATATTTGATCCCAAGTATGAAACTTTTACTATTTCTTTTTCCTCATTGTCTAAGTTGAATCTGTGTAAATTCTCTGTGGTCATTATTTTTGTTTTCTTTATGTTCAGCAATAAGCCTGCCTTTGCACTTTCCTCTATAAATGGGGCTGACAAAAGACAACATTTTGACTCTGAATTAACAGGCCAAGGAGGCTAAAGGAATCCTAGTTGCCAGGTCCACGGAGAGGGAGCAAGGGGATGCAGCCTGGTGTTCCCTTCTTTGGTGAACTAATTTACCCAAGATTAGAAGCTTGCCGTATTCATACATATTTGGGGACACATGGAGGCCTTTTTAATCCTGCTGCTATATTATTGAAGAAGTTTTCACTAACTGATTTTATTGCTTATCTATTCTTGCTTTGTTTTTATGATTTTAATATTTCTGTCATACTCAAACAGTAATATTGAATGGATGAACAATATGGAAGTATAATAAATGGTTCAATCATTTTGCAATGTTCTGTGTTATTTAGTGGCATCAAAATGATACCCTTCAGTTGTTTGCACAAGGGTTTTGGAGGGCTGGAGAAGAATCATGTAGGTACTGAAAATCTGTCAGTTTTGTCTTATCCAATATTCAGCTTGAAAAATCAGGGCCATGCTCTTCCTGTCCTGTTTAGTAAGAAATTTGTTGATCTAGATATTAGTAAATAAACTGAAGAGAGGAAAACACAACACATTCATAGCTTTTTAAATCTTTGTTTCAAAACTCACCTAACTATGGATAAAGATAAAGATAGTCCCTTGATATGAATGTCTAGATGTAACTGACTGTAGGGCGTGGTGCTCATCTCTGTTTCTAAACAGAAGAGCCAGCATTGTCTAAGGACTGGTCTGGTGGTCATGTGGCCAGCATGACTGCACATAATGCTGTTACCTTCCCACTGAGAAGTGAGACCTATTTATCTACTTGAATTTGCATGATTTCGAACTGCTAAATTGGCAGAAGCTGGGACTAGTAACGAGAGCTCACCCCAGCATTCAGCACTCCGGCCTTGAACTGCCAATCTTCTGATCTTCAGATCATCAGAACTGGCATCTTAACTACTAAGCCACCACATCCCTTAAATTTACTATGTTAATGCTACTATATTACTAGCATAGAATCATAGAATTGCTGAGTTGGAAGAGACCACAAGGACCATCCAGTCCAACCCCCTGCCATGCACGAACTCTCAATTAAAGCACCCCCAACATATGGCCATCCAGCCTCTTTTTAAAGACCTCCAAGGAAGGAGATTCCACCACTATGGATAACAAAGCTTTAAAAAGGCTTCTTTTTAATCTAAGCAAAGCTTTGAAAAGGTTCTACTCTGGCTATACTTGCAATTAGTACATTTAAAAAAAAAAGGAAAAGAGGCTATTTTAATAATCCAGTAGGCACTGACCTAGAGATCAGCTTTGTTTTGGTTTAGCAGACTTTGCTAGCTTTTGGCAACATTGTGCTTAATCCATTATAAATAACCTGGTTGTGATAGGTTTCTTGTCCCATTCTGTGGAAGCAAAATAATGGAGGCAAGGTTGGCCTCACTGTAAAGCAGTGGTCCCCAAATTGTGGTCCTCCAGATGTTTTGGACTTCAGCTCCCAGAATCCCAGACCATTGCCCAAGATGGTTGAGGTTTCTGAGAGCTGAAGTCTGAAACATTTGGAGGACCAGAGTTTGAAGATATTTCAGTAGATGTCTTTGCCAGTGGGTGCTGGAAGGGTGGGGGAAAGTTGAAGGACCATGTTATAATGTGTCACAGACCTTAATCTGCACTTCCTGAGCTGGCCTGCTGCCTCTAGGTGCACTAGTATTGCACTGATGACCCATTACTAGTGAAGAAAGATTAAACTGCTGGTCAAGCCTTCTACATGGAATGGGATGGACCATCATCTTATTTGTTTGTTTGTTTTTTGTCTCAAGCAAATTTGTACTGGGCCAGTTCTCAAAAGAAGAGTGCTCTTCCTGTTGTAAAGTTGCAGTTCCATTCCTTTTTAAACCAAGAGTTGTGTGAATGGGGAAGGAGGAGAGAGTCCAAGAGGGAACCAATTCAGCATTTTGTAGTTTTTATTTTGTATTTTCCTTCAAATTTTGAGGAACTCTAAAACAAAAATCTGGATATAAATTGTTTTAATATTGTGAACAGTTTGATTCTATTTTAATATTCACATTTGAATATTATTAGATCTACTGTACTTGTTTTAAACTGGAAGCCACTTTGAGTCCCAATTTTAGAAAGAAAATGGGATTTAAATAAGGGTAAAAGATAATAATTCTGCTATGAATTTGATAAAACCTTGGAATTTTTTCATAACATCAGATGAGATTTCTGATTGTTGATATTAACTTACACAGACAAACTGGAGTTTTAAGACTGGGCTGGGCCTGAATACAATTATGACTTATGAAACCAAAAGCAGCATATTAGACATATATGGCAACCAAGTCCCAGGATTAGCTAGGCAGGAACAAACAAAGGCAATGTGCTGATGGACTTTTTAAATCTTGGGTTGTATTAGAGTCCTTGTCATGATTTATTACCTCAGATTTATGTCCATGTGTAATTGTCAGAATATCTCTTCCCTACACAGACTAGTGTTCTAATTTTTTTTTATTTTTCCTTTGATGGATCATCGATCGTGTCATACAAAGACTGTTATGCAATGGCAAGTATACAAGCAGATGCAAATAATTGGATGGCATTAATGCTACAATATGTGCACCGATGAAGCAGGTTTATTCTTTTCTTCTCTACGGATGGGAGTAACATCTGCGGAAGCAGATCTCATGAGAATGAAGTGTATCAGAGCGGGGCATTTCAGTGCTTGCATAACATGCTCTTTTTTTAGAATCAAAGTCTTCTTTTAAGTACTCATCACAGTGTAGTCATTATGTAAATGCCAGTTAATAATTGTATGCATGACTTAACCTTCATTAAAATGTGTTCAACATATCTACAGTCTGTGTGCAATAGCGTGTTCTACGTATCTTTGCCTTTGTTAGCAAGGCATTGCCAAATTACCTAGCAGCACTCATCAAGTGCATACATTATTATGTACTATAGTATTTTCCTGCTTCTGGAAATGGTGAAAGGTTCCTGGGGCATCACTGGTGGGTTGAGTTTACTTTGGATGACAAAGCACTGGAGTCATAAGATGCCTCTGTAATATTTAATTTCTCTACCAATGCACTAGTAAAATAAATAAAAAATAAGACAGCTCTGCATGAAACCCTATCATTGTTTTTTTATATTAAAAAACTGTACAATTTCATTCCCCCAGCCTTATTTAGAAATGATCAACCTGACAGAAGAAATGCCTGCCAGTAAATAAAAGTCTTCACGAAGCAACAGAAAACCACTGGAGACAAGGCAAGAGAAGATCGAGGAAGAATTCCTTAGAAGGCTTTCTTCTGCTTCCCAGCATATCACACTTCAGATGTCAGCAGGCTGACCATCTCAATTGACCTTAGGAAGTGGCCAGACATAAGTGAGAGACTTTAGATTTTGAACATAGGGGGTACAATATTTAGGAACTTACTTCTAATGTAATAAGCCAGGCATACTATGTTTTGGGTCTAATGAAAAGGTGGTGAAATGTTAGTTATGTAATTTATCATGCTAAATTTACTACCAGGGTGAGGTACTTGTGAGATACCACCCCCTCCCCCGTGCCATACTCAATTTTTTCCCCACTCCATCAATTTATCTATCCATATACTAACTTTCTCCCAATATTGCAGATCCAAGGCAGCTCACAAAATAATTTAAATCAAAATGCAGTTACTAAAAACACAGATAATAGAAAGTTAGAAAGATAAGAAAGTAAACGATCATATTAAGAAAAGATTACTGTAAAGCTGTTTAAAACACAGTTAAAATATAATACTGGTGATGAAAAAAATAGCAAGCCATCTCAGTTAAAAGACTTTTTCACTATCCAAGGCTTGGACAACAAAATGATCTATGCCTGCAGGGAGAAAGAGAACAGAGGCTACTATCACACTGCAAAATTAATGAAATTTGACACCAGTGATGGTATATAGGTATATCATGGTTCCATCCTGTGGAATCTTGGGATTT
Source organism: Sceloporus undulatus (assembly GCF_019175285.1). Taxonomy (NCBI): domain Eukaryota; kingdom Metazoa; phylum Chordata; class Lepidosauria; order Squamata; family Phrynosomatidae; genus Sceloporus; species Sceloporus undulatus. Next base: position 300,619,633 of record NC_056522.1, on the reverse strand, counting down.
GTAGTCTGTTGTGGCACTAAAGCTTTCTGGGGTTGCTGCGACACTGCAAAAATCAATTTGACATGACTTTAACTTCTGTGACTCAATGCTACAGAATTCTGGGATTTGTAGTTTAGTAGGAGCACTAGAGCTTTCTGACCAGGAGGGCTAAATATCTCACAAAACTACAAATCCTAGAATTCCACAGCATTGAGCCATGGCAGTCAAACTGCATTAATTCTACAGTGCAGATGTAGCTAGAGAAAGGGCCAACCTACCCCTTTATGGGATAGGATTCCACAGATAGGGAGCACCAGCAAGAAAGTTCTTTCCTGTGCCTTCACTATAATGGTTATGGTGGTAAGAAATCATCACCATGAAAATGAACTAAAAATCTTATTGGGAGATATAACTTTCAGATAGTCTGGATCTAAGCTGTGTAGTTAGATGCACTGCATGTTGAATTACAGAGGATTTGGTGGTGGTAGTGGGGTGGTATTTGTGATTTCAAATTAGGCACCTAAATGTCTTAAGCCAGTCCTGAAGTAAGAAAGGGTATGTGTATGCATCCAGAATGTGAGATAATGATTATCCTTCCTCTTCCAAGAGGAAAACAGAATGGTGCAAATGTTCACTGTGAGTTGGACTAGAACCATAGGAGACCAGGATTCAAATTCTTGATCAGCCATGGAAATATACTGAGTGACTTTGGACATGTCACAACTCTCTAGACTTTAGAGTAGTGGTTCTCAACCTTTGGGCCTCCAGATGTTTTGGACTTCAGTTCCCAGAAATCCCAGTCAGTAAGTTCATTGTTTAGGAATTCTGGGAGTTGAAGTCTGAAAAATCTAGAGGATCAAAAGTTGAGAACCACTGAGGAAAACAATGAGAAACCTCTCCAGAATAAACACCACACACACACACACACACACACACACACACACACACACACACACATATATCCTATGTCACTTTTCCTTTTGGAAACAACACTTAAAACAAAATGTTACAATTGATCTAATCAGAATTTTCCATTACATTGACCTTCTTCCTTTTTCCCCTCCTTCTCCCTCTCCAAGTAATATTCTGTGTCTGCTGAGCATCCTTATGTCTTCATTGGTCTGAATGAAGGCTTGTGCTTGTTTATCTGTTTATTTCAAAATTTCATAGCTTTCGTTACCCACAAAAGCAGAAGTGGGTTGGCATCCAAGCAGGGGATGCGCCTTATTCCCTCAGCACAGGATGGGATACCCTTGATTGCCTGTGTACAAAAGTGGGAACTTTTGAAATGTACTGATATGAAATACTACTGCAGCTGTAAACTATAACAAAACATCTGTCCATTAAAATAGAAGCCAGAACCATAATGCAAGGTTAAAAGTGAACCAAACTGCCCAGATTTTTTTTTTTAAAAAAAAATCATTTTCACCTGGTTCCTAAAGGAACACAGAACTGATACCAGGCCAAAAAACAAACAAACAAACAAACAAACAAAAAACCAATCCCTCTGAAAGTCTAGAGCTGATCTGGAGTTAGAGCACCATCACAAAATGGCGCTTCCTTTGTGCTTTTAGTAATCTGTTTTTTCTTACTAAGGCTAGATGAACAGAATAGTATGGAAGGAAGTGCTCAAGCTGTTTACTTCTCACTTCCAAGCCATTTAGGGTTTTAAAGATAAGTACCAGCACCTTGAATTGGTCTCTGATATACATGGACATTTTATCCTTTTTGGCATAGCACTCCCCTTTAAAAAGATAATAGAAGAAATAATGATTAATTTGGGAGCAGTATAATCTACCATGATGTCATTAGCCCATTAATCAGCGAGTTAAGAGCAATAGGCCAAGCATAAATGGGGGAGGGAGTTAATTTAGGGTTCTGTCCCACTGAAAATGTCTTTTTTCTTCATCTTCACTTTTTTTTTTTATTTTTTTTTTTATTTTTTTATTTGCACTATTTCTATCAAGTCTGGGATTATCATGCCATTTTGGCTACATACAGATATACACTTGGGGAAAGAATTTGCCATTATTATATAGAAAAACTTCCTCTTTCCATTCACCACTTCCTCATTAGTATGTCTTCTCCATAATTTTCTACCCTAAATTAACTCCCTCCTCCACTCAATCTTGGCCTACTGCTCTTAGTACTCTGATTAATGGTCTAATTGTATCATGGTAGATTAAATTGCTCCCTAATTAATTATTATTTCTTTTGTTATCTTTTTTTAGGTGATACTAACCCAAAAGGATAAAATCTGCCTCATAAGACTTAATTGCATTCCCTGATTAAGTCATTTCCTATGATGTGCCAACTCTAACAAACTGGATGGGCTACTATTGTTAATTCAAAAGACTTCAATACTTTTTAGTTTCTTTTCGATTTTAGATTCTTTTAGTTTCTCCCAGACCTATTGGATATGAGTTGAAGTATATCAGTTGCATTTGGAGAAAATGGTCCACTCTACCTGTGAACAGACCATGATGAATGATAAAAATTGTGCGTGTGTGTGTGCGTGTGCGTGTGTGAAAATGTTACTGAGAGGTCAAACAGACTTCCCCAAAGGGTTGGCTTGAAGCCACTCCTGAGAAAGTTGAATTGGTGCCATGGCAACCACATGCTGAGGCCCCAATCTGCCTTTTTGCTGGTGCAAAAAGAAGTGGCAAATTACCACTTCTTTTTTGGCCAGCAAAAAGCCAGCTTTCCAGCCCCACCATGGCTGTACAATGCTGCTGCAGCATGCAGAGTCTAAAAACTATGCCACTAGAGCACCAGGAAGCCAGTTGGAAGGGGCAGTTATGATCTTGGTAGTAGTGTCACAATAGTCAATAAGGAAAGTTAGTGAAGACAATCATCTAGATGTACTCATATGTAACTGTTAAATATATTTAACTCTAAAAGATGACAAATCTCACCTGTTGGAGTCAAATTTTCAAGATGCTTGTGATAAAAGAATTTAATAATGTTATTGATACAGAGAGTTAGTTCAGAGGTAACATAGTTGACTGCAAGGTTTTGAATGTAACTTTTTAAAAGTAACAAGTTACATTATTCATTGTTCTAATAACCAAACAGGTAATTACTTGCCACTGTTACTGAAGTCTATGAAATCATTTGTCAGATTTTTTCTTACTAACATGTAACCATTACTGTTGATATTTGGCAATTGAAAAAGGTCAGAAAAAAATATTTGCTGATCCCTCTCCAAACATCTCTGCTTGTCTCTGAGTACACCATCCTTCCTGGACTCCTCTCCATGCTGCCAGTGACCTGCACAGGCACAGTCTATCAGACTATGGGCACATCTACACTTAAAAGAAAAAAGGAAAAGAAAAAAGAATCAACCTCACCTTGCATTTTTCTGCTCCACAGTGATCCCACAGTGATCCTGCTAAGTCGACACACTCAAAGCACTTCTTCAGAGTGACATCAGCACACCTGGCCACACATTTCCTCAGCAAACTCACTGTTTTTCTCCTTTCAAGCATTCATCAGCCCTATCACCCTACAGCTATTATTATTTACCTGTCAATCTATTGCATCCACTTTGCCTGTCAATCTATTGCCTCCTCTGTCCAATTCCCTTTCCCTCTTCACTGCCCCAATGGGTGAGGGAGAAGGAAGAGAATTTTAAATGCACATGTGCATGCATGCACACACGCACGCACGCACGCGCACACACACCATTTTATTTTATTTATTTTGTATTAATTAAAATGTCCAGCCATGAAATCAGCAATGAGTGGGTAAATTGTGCACCAGTGAATGGATAAAGTGATCAGTTGATAGAAGTGAGGAGGAGAAGTGATCTAATGAAGTGGTGTGTGGAGACAGATTATATCTTCATTGTGTATATGAATAAAGCAATCAAATGAAAGGAGGGTGTTTATAAAGTGAACAGATGAAGACTGTGTGTGGATACAGCAATTAGATGAAGGGGCTGAGGGGGAAAGCGAATGTAGGTATGCAGATCTCCATAGCAATTAAGTGAATGAGACAGTGATTGCCTCCTAAATTATTCACTTGAATGATCATTGATACGATCAATGTGCATACCTACATTCACTTTCCACCCTCACCCCCTTCATCCAATTGCTGTATCCATACACTTCTGCCATCTGATCACTATAGCTACCACTTTAATCTGATCTCTGTATCCACACATATCATTTCATCTCCTCACTTTCCCCATTCACTGAATGGGGAGGGCAAGGAAGAAAGAGGGGTTAGCCCAATCTATACCTTCACTACTGATCTCATGGTTGGACATAAAACTTGGTGACACACACTAGGCTAGAACTGGAATCAACCAGACCCACCCACCTAATACTAATCTCACTCCTGGCCCCACACCAATATTTCCAATGTTTATGAAAGCCTTCACACCAAACTGATTTCATCCAGGCTACACATGTTTTCTGATTCAAGATGGTTTTCACTGGTTAAATCATCTGTTTTTAAACTGAGATATCATTTGACATAATGAAAGATTGTTTCCAGGAGGAGGAGGAGAACTTCATCCTCTTTGTTATTACTCTCCTCATGTGGAGAATAATAGTGTGATGTGGAGAGTTCTTCACAAGAAGCCTCTCCATGCAATAGGATTTTGTAGAGTTCCATACTATGCATAATGAAGGCTCTTGTTTTCATACTCTTAGTCCCTCTTCAAGAGAGCAAAAATGGAGGAGGCAGAGCTAGCCAGCATTCAGCTTAACCTTATTTTGAATGCTTAAACAGAACTCATTGCTTCATCCCAAACCCTCACGGTATATAAAATACAGAACTTGCTATCAGTTTCTCAGAAGAGTCTACAATTTACCGAGAGAAGCTAGTCCAAATGACCAGTTTATTACATATGATTATATTTTTATATCTAATGGAATTTGTACATTTTGTAATGGGATGTGTTAATACTTAAACATTTAAGTTAATGGAGAGATCTTCAAGGAGATGATAGTAAAATGAAAATTGTGGCTTACTGCCTAGATTTCAGTGAATTATAATACTGTTAACACTCTTGGACCTGTCAAAGTAAATTAGTGTTTCCTTCACAAAGCACTTATCTCTTTTTGTAATATATATCAATAATCTACTGAGGTGTTGTGAGCTATTGAACATATGTGTGTGTTCAGGTATCATCATTTTGGCAAATGTCATTTCTGAGATTTCCATCTAAACCCAAGAGTCGTTTAATGGTCAAGCTAATCAAGTTAGTTATTCACATATGCATAACTTAGAAGTGTTAATCTGGGTTATCCTCATCCAGCATGGTTGATTGCAGCAGTCGTCAAGGAAAGAAATTTGTAAGTTCTATATACCTTCTGTTTGTGTTAAAAGACGAGTCAAGTCAGGAAAAAGATTATATAGGAGACATAATAATAGCAATAGCAAGTACATTTCTATACCGCTTATCAGTGCACTTAAGCACTCCCTAAGCGGTTTACAAAGTGTAAGTTAATTGCCCCCAACAATCTGGGCACTCATTTTAGCGACCTCGGAAGGATGCAAGCCTGAGTCAAGCTTGAGCCCTTTTGCTGGTATTGAACTTGCAACTTTATGGTTTGTGAGTGAGTGGCTGCAGTATAGGCATTTAACCACTGCGCCACCACAGGAGAAATTCAGGAGAAATTCAGATTGCACATTCCTTATATGTTTACACCTTTAAGTAGTTTTCACCCAGTCTGGGTCCCATGATTAAGACTGTGGGAAAATGTTTAAAACAAAAAGAGTACATCAAGAAATGTGGGAGAGAATATGAATTTTGCACTTGACTCCTTGACTGTCACATGAGAATATGTGTATAAATGCATGTGACTTTCTCTTCATATCTAGTGTTGTCCAAATTTATTCAATATATATTTATTTAGTATACTGTACATTTATTTAATCATAGACCAAGCTGGTGCAGCTGCATATACCACACTGTATCATAAATTTTACTTATGGAACAAACAGAGTGAAAAATCAAAAGGTGGTTATTTCATAGTGAAAGAGAAATCAAAACACATACCCACTTTCTTTTTCGGTACTTGGGATCTCAGTTCAGATTTTGGCCTGCAGATGGAAGATAGAAATGGAGAACATTTGTCCTTTTTTCACACATTGTTTAACTTAGGGGCAATACAGACAGACAGCTCTGTGCCGCCCATCTTTGCCACATGTCTGTGCTGCAGCATCCACATGTTGCAGCACAGGCACGCTGTCTAAAAGAAGCCGCTCTAGGCAGTTCTTTTTTTGTGCCGTCATAAGGGCTGTGATGCAGCCCTATGACAGCTCTTCCACCCAGAGCCATTTGGTCTCTCAGGTGCCCTTATGTCACGAGGCTGTACCCCATATGGACGGGGCCACAGCATTCTGACCTAATGGCCCCAATATTAGGGCTCGGTGTATATGGATGCTGTGCTGAATCGAGCCCCTACTATCACTGCAAACGGCCCATCTGTACCGGGCCTTAACTGGTGAATCAGTCCTAGACAACATAGTCAGTGTCACTGATGATGGGAGCTGTACTTCAGTAACAATTTGTGTGTGTGTTGCCTTAAAGTTGCCTGTTGATTTATGGCAGTCCAATGAATTTCATATAGTTTTCATAGGCAAAGAATACTAAGATGAGGTTTTGCTAGTTCCTTCCTCTGAAATATAGCTTGCAGCACCTGGTCTTCATTGGTGGCTTCCTATCCAAGAACTAACCTGGGCTGTCCCTGCTTAGCTTCCAAGATAAGCTAGGATCTGGTGCCTATAGGACATTTAGGCTAGAGTACGAGTGAAGAAAATGGAGCTCTCTGGGTCACTTTTGTAGTCCTTGTCCCCAGCAACTCACCAATTTTTTGCAGTTTGAAAGGTGATGGGGGAACCAAACATGGTTTCTCCACCCCTGCTCTATTTAATTCCACTTCAAAATTTCCCTGAAGGTCCCTAGGGAGTGGGACAGTTTTGTCAGGCTTTTGCTCCTCCCCAGGCCATTTTAGATCCTGTTTTGTTTTATTTTCCCAACCAAGAGGTAATATAAAAAGTAAAGTGGTTTATTTCCTGTTTTTTTAAAAGGCCTCTCCTGGGAATAAAACCATTCAGGGATGCCCCAAAACATGGGAAAATTGCTTTGATGCTCCCAAGAATTTTTAATAATTAAAACAAAAAGATTTAAAATGTTAGGTGCAGCAAGACGTGCAGCCATCTAAAATCCCATGGGTAGCCAATGTGGCTGCTCAAACCTCAGTAGTTACCCATCCATAATCTAACGATTGATAGGTTCCATCCTAGATATAAGTGATAAAAATAGCAATGAAGTTCAGGAGCATATATGACAAACCTGCACCCCCAGGACTCCAAGGAAAGAGTGTCCTTTCATACCAGATGATAACAGCACTTTGATTCCACATTTGCTGCCATGACAATATCATAGGGAATGATATTAAAGTGCTGTAATTGTGTATTGTGAATGGACCCCTTGAAAAAAAAGAAGAAATATATGATTCTTTGCATTTGCATTTAATTCATCCACATTGTAGAATATATTTGTGTTTTCTTTCCTTTTATTCTACATCCAAAAGGTAAGAAATGGTAGGATGTTAAATTTCTGAAATCATTTGGTTCAACTAAATGTTGGAGGCAGTTACTCTCATGTGAAGAGAGGGACGTGCTCTCAACCCTCCTACCTGTATTTTAAATAGTTCGCTGTCTAAATGGTTTCCTCCCATAGTAAATCAGGTTTACACTCTGCTCAGAACATTTGTTTAAAGAAGGATTTCACTCTGTCTTGGGAGACATACAAATGAGGATAGCTCCTGTCCTTAGAACTCTTAGACAACCTTGAGATGGCAACAGAAATATAAAACAGAGTCAACCATATTACAAGGATGAGTCACATAATGTTTTAAAGAAACATAGCCAGAGGGAAAAGTAATCTAGAATATGTATTATTTATGGTATTTTATATATATTTAACTTCTCTCCCCTGCTACATTCTTATGGATCAAAGGAAACTGGACAAATGATTATGTCCAATGAGAAAAGCATGTTTGAATTGCTTTGTTGGATCAGATACAACAACAACAACTTTAATCTGCTATAGCCAATCAGGCTTTTGAATCAGAAAAAAAAACCCAGTCTAGGTCAATAGAGGTCTGGGGATGTCCACAGAAAACTCCCATGGAGGATTTAGTGGGCACATGGTAAGTAATAATGAGCATGCTGTATTTTAAGATTAGCCATATGGTATATGGAGATTACATTGTTGTTGTTATTGTTGTTCTAAATAATTGCTATTGATAGGCTTACCCTGTTCAAATATCCAGAATCAGGAAAGGATCTTCTGGGTTAATCACAATATAGAGCACATGTTAGAATGCTTATTTTAGAGCTGTTTATTTATTTTCTAAGATAATCTCTTCAATGTTGGTCTTGTCTGCACTGGGCAGGATACACCAGGGATTTCTCCAGGCTAAACAGGTCTCTCCTCATAGGGCATGGTTTCCAAATCTTTTGCCAAACTTTTTGAACAGTGGTGCCATAACTGGATGCATTACTCCAGGTGAGGTCTGACAAAGCAGAACAGAGTAGCACTATTACTTCCCTTGATCTAGGCACTATACTTCTATTGATGCAGCCTAGAATTACATTGGCTTTTTTTAGCTGCCATGTCACACTGTTGAAACATGTTCAGCTTGTGGTCTACTGACTCATGAAATTCCTATCTGAAATAGACAATGCTCAAAATAAGTTATGGCTTTTCTGACTTTTAAGTAATGTCTGTATTTGGATAAATGTCTTGGGAACAATTATGTAAATGTAACTCCTTCTTCCTACTATGTGTCAAATCAAGTGTTAATGATTGTGTATTTACTGCAATTAATACAAGAACACTAAATGCAAGAAACACAGTGAAGGAAAATCATGTCCAATTACAGACGTCTTTCACTAAACATATTGTCTAACTGAACCCTACCCCAGTCTTCATATATTATTTCCACACTTTCCATGGAGCATAATTAATATGTTTAGTATAATTACATAGCTTCAGTTCATAGCATTTCCCAGTGCTAGTTTTTCAGCACCCTTTACATGGAAGATGCTCTACATTTTATTATCATGAGTAGATGAGGTCACACAAACGGCCATTTCAATTTTCTTCCCTTAACAAGAATATGCTGACAGAGTTTTTTCTCACTGAATAAAACAAAAACAAAAAACCTAACCACAGTCAAATGACATATGCCTTTCTTACAACAAAACTGCTTGGTGTGGTTTGAGGCTTGAAGCTGGTTATATGACAGACTGATTATGGCTTTAGTAGCACTGAGATTTCAAAGGTATGCAAATGAGTTATTTAAGTGAACACCCATTTATTTATGGAGATAGCAACAGTACTATAAAACTGATACATTTGTTAGTAAATGGATAGGCAGGCAACATGAGCCCCACAGTCCTTAGTTAAATAAAACGCTGACTTCTCTAACAGCCATCCTTCGAAGTTTATTAAAACACTCATAGCTAGAATCTTGCTCTGGAGACATCATAGCTATGCATTTGGAAGTTCATCAGTTTTTGTTGTTGCCTCTTGCCAAAACAGAATACTAATCTGGAAATAAGAATATAGCATTGCCTCCTACATCTCTCAGTGTTGAGTAGTTTTGATTAAATTGTTTTGTTCATATATTCTGTCACATTCAATTCATTCCCAGATTAAAACCTGTCTTCCATTTATGACAAATATTGGATTTAGAGAAATCTTGTTGTTCTTGAGACCTGGTGGATAAAATCAAAAGCCAGATTTTCTTTCAACTTTGCCAACTAACATATGAAAATGGTGTGTGGCTCTCACACAACTTTGATCCAAATTCACACAAATACAATTAAAGAGCTTAAAAGCTTCTATTCTCATAGATCACAATCTTGAAAAAGGAATAGTGAAGTAAAAGTTATAGGAATGGTTGTGTAGCACTTCTTCCTATTCTTCAAATGAATTGGGTCCCTACAATAGGCATCAGTGAAACATTGGCATAGTGCTGTCATGGACACTCTCCACTAGGCAAAGCAAGGTAACCAGGTGACAAATGTTGGCACTCCAGTCAACATCTGTATTTGTAATAGGAAAGGAGTTACATCTTGTCTTTTGCTCTGACTTGAACAAGCTTAGGTCTTTTTGTTGAAACACCAGCTACCATATCTTAGGCCCCAAGTCATGTATTATTATTAAAAAAAATCAATTAAAAACATTAATTGAAATATGCAACAATTTAAAAGGACAACTGAGACATACACAATTTAGAACAATCCACATTTATAATTCATCATCTACATTCACAATTTTAAAATTATCTGGATAAGCTTGCCAGAAGAGACTGTGTTTTAATGCTGTTTTAAATTCTTACAACCTATTCAGCTGACAAATCTCTTTCAGTAGGTCATTCCATAGTCTAGAAAAGGCTGAAGAAAAAGTCCTCTGGCTAGCAGTTGTCATCCTAGTCCTGGATAGCTGGAGTAAATGTCCACCAGACGACCCGAGTATGTGGAGTATAAAGAAGGAGGTGATCCTGTAGGTAGCCTGGACCCAAATCTTGTAGGGCCTTAAAGGTAATAACCAAACACCTCATAGCTTAGAATCATAGAACTGGAAGAGACCACAAGGGTCATCCAGTCCCTGCCATGCATGAACTCACAATCAAAGCAGCCCTGAGAGATGGCCATCCAGCCTCTGTTTAAAGACTTCCAGGGAAGGAGACTCTACCACCCTCCAAGGGAATGTGTTCTACTGTCAAACAGTCCTTACTATCAGGCAGTTCCTCCTAATGTTGAAGTGGAATATCTTTTCCTGCAGTTTGCATCCTTTGTTCCAGGTCCTTTTCTCTGGAACAGCAGAAAACAAACTTGCTCCCTCCTCAATATGACATCCCTTCAAATATTTAAACAGGGCTATCATATCACCTCTTAACCTTCTTTTCTCCAGGCTAAACATACACAGCTCCCTATGTCTCTCCTCATAGGACAGGGTTTCCAGACCCTTCACCCTTTTGGTCACATTCCTTTGGACATGCACCAGCTTTTCAACCTCCTTTTTGACCTGTAGTGTCCAGAATGGGACACAGTATTCCAGGTGAGGCCTTTCCAAAGTAGAATAGAGTGGTACTATTACTTCCTTTGATCTAGACATTATATTTCTGTTGATGTAGCCTAGATTCGCATTGACTTTTTCAGCTACCACGTCACACTATTTGTTGACTCTTGTTCAACCTGTTGTCTACTAGGAATCCTAGATCTCTTTCACAGGTACTGTTGTTAAGCCAAGTGTTCCCCACCCTATATCTATGCATTTTTTTCCTCTTTTGCCTAAGTGCAGCACCTTACATTTCATCCTGTTGAAATTCATTTTGTTATTTTTGGCTTTAGCTTCAAGTTGTTTTTCAATTCATCTTCAATTTCTTTTTCTTCATCCAGCCCAATACTTTGGCCAGGTATTCATTCAGAGGAGACACACTATCCTTAACTTAGGCTGTATTTGAAAGCATGGAGAAATATATGTGGGTGTCATCAGCATACTGATAGCAACCCACCTTATGCCTCTGGATGATCTCTCCCAGGAGTTTCATGTAGTTCTTGAACAGCACTGGGGATAGGATGGCACCTTGTGATATGCCATATAACAG
>NC_056522.1:300592519-300608002 GCF_019175285.1 Sceloporus undulatus | reverse complement strand
CTTTCTTTCTTTCTTTCTTTCTTTCTTTCTTTCTTTCTTTCTTTCTTTCTTTCAGGAGCAGCTATCCCCAATTACCACCATCTGGAACATATCTGAGAGACAGGACTGGAACCAATAAAGCATGGAGCTTTGAATTCCCAGACATTCCAGAGGGATACCTTTTTTGATGGTATGGAATGCTGCTGAGAGATCCAAGAGCACCAGCAGGGACACACTCACCCACCAATGCTCAAGCAAAGATCATCCACTAAGGTGACCATAGCAGTCCCAACTCTGTGTCCCTTTCTGAATCTGGTTTAAAATGGGTCTAGATAATTTATGTCATCCAAAACTGCTTGGAGCTGGGAGGCAACTGCCCTCTTGCTCACTTTGCCCAGAGAGGGGAAATATGAAACTTGTCTATACTCATTTAAGTCCAGGGAGTGCAGCAAGTGATTTTTAAGGATAGTTGGATGTAGTAGCTGTTACTGACAGCCTCCAACAATCTACTTGGTTGGATCTTGTTTGGTGGAACATATACAGTTCGCCCTCGCTATATGCGGGGGATCCGTTCTGGATCCCTCCGCATATGGCAAAATCTGTGTATGCTCAAGTCCCATTGACCTCAATGGTTGTGCGCAACATTGATGACAATGGGATTTTGCCTCCCCAGCCACCCGAAGTCTACCTTGCCTTTCTTTTCTCCCCTCCGACTCTTCACCCTTCTATCATGAACCTGGAGGGCAGGCAGCAGAGTGGCGGAGCCTCAGCAGGTCCGGAGCCAATACGAACCACAAGGTCATCCAGCCAAGCCCCAGAGCATCCTCAGGAATGGGGACTCCAGAATGCTGCCCTTGGAGCTTCCAGCTAGGTCCATTCCTTTCAGCCAAGGGAGACCCAAGCCTCGTGGTTCCTGCTGGCTCCATCAGGCACTCGCCCAGGCCTAACGCCGGGGGCAGAAGGAACCACGAGGCTTGGGCCCCAGAACACCTCCAGGAATGGGCACTCCAGGTAATGCTTCTTTCCTTCCAGGTCCTTTCCTTCCAGCCAAGGGAGGCCCAGGCTTGGCACCTGGCTGGAAGGAAGCTCTGAGGGCAGTGCCCCTGAGTTCCCATTCCTGGAAGGGGCTCTGGGGCCTGGCTGGATGAGCAGGGGATCCTCAGCTGGTCTGGAGCTGAAATGGACCATGAGGTTATCCAGCCGGGCCCCAGAGCACCTTCCAGGAATGGGGACTCCAGAGTGCTGCCCTTGAAGCTGCTTTGCAGCCAGGTCCCTTCCTTCCAGCAAGCGAGGCCCAAACCTGGCACCTGAATGGAAGGAAGCTCCGAGGGCAGCACTTCAGAATGCATTCCTGAAGGGGGTTCTGGGGCCTGGCTGGATGACCTCATGGTCCGTTTCAGCTCCAGACCTGCTGAGGCTCCCCTGCTCATCCAGCCATGCCCCAGAGACCCCTTCAGAAATGCACTCTGGAGCACTGCCCTTGGAGCTTCTTTCCTTCCAGGTCTTCCTTCCAGCCAAGGGAGGCCCAAGCCTGGCATCTGAATGGAAGGAAGTTCTGAGGGCAGCACTCCTGAGTCCCCATTCCTGACAGGTGCTCTCGGGCCAGGCTGGATGACCTCGTGGCTTTGGGTGGCTGGTGTGGGGAGAAGCCCCTTCTCTGGGCTATGTCCCCCGGGTGGCCTCCTCCTCCTCTCTGCTGCCACCTCTTCTTCCTCCGTCCTCCTTTTCCTTTTTCCACTCCCACATCTACCTCCACATCTTCCTCCTCCTCCTTCTCTCCTTTGCCGCCCTGCTCGTGCTTGTGTTCCTTCCTCCTCTTCTCCTCTCCCCCTCAAATCCACACATGGCATGTCTGCGTATAAGGAGGGCCCACTGTAATATGGGAGGCACTCCATGCTGCTTGGTTCCCATCAAGGCCATGCTGCAAAGAGGTGGGGGAAGAATGAATACAGGAGATACATGTTGTGCCCACCCTGGCAGCAACATCAGGGGGACTGTTCTCAAGTGTACACTAGGCTTAATGAATTCTACCAAGTATGATGGAGCGTGTAAGTACTGGACATTGTAACATGGTATTACTGAAATAAATTTCACTGTTATACTGCATATGGTTAATATCTGCCCTGAGTCTATATTTCTCCACTTCAGATTGTAAATTCTCCCTAACCTTTTGAAATCCAGATCCTCAGATCTGGGTTTCTGCTAAACATTTCATTCTGGCCAGAGACTGGGCCAAGGTTGCTGGTTAAATCACTTCTCATTAAAGAGATGAATGTCAGTCTTCCAATTCCAGTTCAAGAAATGTAATCTTGCTACCACCTTGTGTTTGTGCTGTTTATCTTGAGTACAAGAAAGATTCTGGAAATTAACCAGGGTCATGCTGGTTAGAACATAGATGGGTTACTGCCAAAGTATACCAGATACTGTAGGCTAAATTTGAGAGGGGTGTGTGTGCTCACAAACCACCTCTGAATATTCTTTGTCTTAAAAACAAAAATAAAAAAAACATTGTATGAAATATGTGGGGTCACCATAAACTGACAGGTGACTTGAAGGCATACACACAGACTTGAGTGCATGAGGTTCTTTCCTCAAGGCCTGTGTGACATCCCTCCAAAATCTTTTCCTTTGGCAAGCTTTAAACAATTATTTTCAACAGCTCCATCAGAAGCAGTCCCAGATCTTGCCCAATGTATTATATATGTTCATTACGAATGAGATTGAGAGTGAATGTGTAATTTCAGTACTGTTCTGAATCTTCATGTTTCTACTGAACATGTGATGATATTCACTCCAGTTTGAATAGCATATTCTCCAATTTAAGGTTTCCATTAGACCATGATACTCTTTAGTATTTATTATGGTGTACATGTGACACTTGACCCTGTGTATATGAGCCTATTTGAATCATAATTGGACGCTGTACCATATGGGAAGAAAAAATAGATATGTTTTGCTGAACTTAGTTTTATTGAAATATTAAACATGAAGATGTCTTTTATGGCATCAGCTCTTTTCTCATTTCATTGAAGAAAGAGGCTTGCTCTTCTCTTCTAATGGGCAAACAGTCATAGTTTATCCTTTGCCAGACTGCTACAGGGCTTCCTAAGCCAATCACAGTGTGAAAATATCAATCATGAAACCATAAAAAACTTATAAAACCCAGAGCTGCAGAAAGCATTGAAACCAACTCCATTATACTTTGCATACTGTAACTTGTTTGCAAGTGCTTTATAAACCTCAAGCAACTGAAATGAAAGCTTGAATGCCAAGGAGATAATATTTCACTCACTTACCAGAGTGCTTAATAATTTCAGTAGTATATTTCCATCAGCTGCACACTGCATTCATTATGCAGCTTTATGTAGTTTTCCTTTGCGATTCAAGTCTTTCATATTTTCAGAATAGCATGCAGCATTATAGACCTATTTCTGTAAAATGTCTTAAATGCAAACTTTGTAGCATTGCAGCAGTCCTTATAGCTTCATCTTTGGAGAGAGATATGGAATATAATTGACATGGAAAATCAGTATACTGTGATACTGTTCAGTTACTCACTTAGTTCCAGATCAAGAAAGAATATGAAATATTTTTTTTAAAAATGCAGCAAAAATCATTTAGAAACATACTCATCAAAATTGTCCCATGCCTTTTAAATGCAAGCACTATACAATGCTGTAGGTCATACACACTAAATGGTATGTCAGATGTTTATTCAATGATATTATGTTACATGAAAGCCCCACTTATCTAATAAGATAGGGACTGAAAGATTGTCAGAAAGTAGAATTGGTTGAAAAGTGGAGCCCAGGATTTTTTTAAAAAACTTACAGATGCATTTTGGCCCCTGAAAATATAACACATTATATATCACTTTTGTATGCATGGAAAAGCTAAATAACAGCACACACACGCACACACACACACACACAACCACATAAAGTAAAATTTGACCATATAATGAGAAGGCAGAACTCACTAGAAAATGATAATGCTTAGTAAAGTGAATGGGGAGGTCAGGTCCCAAGCAGCACTCATTCTATTGCAAGGGAGATTCCATAGTCAGCTTAGCACTTTTCCTTCCTTTCATCTTGCTTTGCAAACCCTGTGTGCAAGAATGTAAGAAGTTCAAAACTAGCCTTAATAGAAAGAAGAACAGGCAATTGCTATTTCCACACTTGCAAATTACACAGATAAGTTCCATTAATTCAAGGTGAGGTACACTCTTTCCATAGACAAGCCTTGGGACCACATGTGTGCATGGACTCAAGAGAGCCTTATAGGCATGAAGAAATGGCAAATCCCTCATCAAATTAATGATCCTTCATCAATTTAATGGAACTTGTCTGTAATTTATAAATGCTGAAAAAGTGAGCCATCAGAAAGTGAGTTGACCAAAGGCATGGGGAGCCTGCAGTTAAACAGAAAGTCAGGTGTAGTCAAGACAGAGGGCAATTTCAATTCAGTCTTTTATATCATCATCACATTAGTAGAATGATTTTCCACAAGATGCTCAGCTAATTTTCAGACTGTAATTAAGGTGGCTCTATGGCATAACTTCCTTCAATAAGAAACAATATTTTTTTAAAAAAAGTCAGAAATTGCTATGAGTTAACGTTATTTAATTAACACAGCATCTTTGATGCACTTCTTCATGAAGTGCAATGTGATTTGTTGTTTTTGAGATGAATGTTATGACCATGCTCATTTTATTTTCCTTTGGGAAAGAGAAGGAGCAAGCCCTATGTTTGTTTTAAAACAAAGGTGGGAATCATGCAGATTTCCAGATATTGTGGGTTGAAAAGCTCACAGCAAAAATAGCCAGAATAGCTAATGAAGGTTGTCATGATTTTCAGCCCTGGAAAAAGACACTTTATATACTGCAGTTACTAGACATGAAACTTTATCTCAAAGCACTGATTAAAACAAGTAAATGAGGAAAGATTTCAGCCCTCATCCATACACTATTGAAGAATATTTTTTGCTGTAAATTAAACAACAGAGCTGATATGAGAAGTCTGTAAATTTAATAAGGTAGAGGAATGAGCATGGGGAATTGTCCTATGCCACATATGTGAACAAAACATTGCACAAAGCACATAGAAACAGCCAAAATATGGGGAAAGTTCATTATAATTCTGAATGCAGTTTATATTGGAAAAACAATTACTTGAGTGTTTGGAGTAATTTGAAAAATCCCAAAGGTATGGGCACTACCATTTATATTCATTTAAGTACTGAGACTGGAGCTTCCTTACACAAAGTATTGTCCTTTTCTCAAAAGAAAAAGGATGACTTTCAACACTAGTATGTTGCTTTTGTTGCTGTTTTGCTTCTTTTCTCTCCTCCTTCTCTTGCTCTTCCTCCTCCTCTTTATAATCTCCCTTTTCTCTGAGACAAGGACTTGAAGACTCAAAGCAGCTTACAATTTATGAAATATAATATAGTTAAAACATGCAAAAGCGCAACATTAAAGCAGAACTAAACTATAAATAACAATAACAATAATTTATAACATGGAGTTAAGACAATTAAAAAGCAATTAAAATACAATTGAATACAGTACATGGTGTGTGCATCTGCCATCAGGTTGTTTGTTGATTCATAGCAAACTTGTGAATTTCATTGTGTCTTCTTAGACTATGAATACTCAGAGGAGAATTTGTCAATTCCTTCCTCTGAAATTCCACACCCAAACAAAGTGGATTGCCATTTTAAGGGAGGGTGTGTCTTTGACACCCCTCAGGAATTGAGGCCAGGGTCCTTAATCAAGGCATGGCCTCATGGGCTGAGCCTGGGCATGTGAAAGGGGCAGACCAAGTCAATAGGACAACAACAACAACGTTGCCTTTTTTCCTATATTCAAGTGGCATTATTTTTTTTCTTTAGTCACAGGATGATGCCACCTAAAGAAGGAGCTGGAAAGGCCAAAGGAAAGGCCCCAACTAACAAGACAACCATGAAGAGACTACTGACAGTGTCCTCTGATTCATCTAGTGATGAAGCGACATGATGGCCAGGGCTGCCATGCTGTCGAAACTTGACAAGCTTAAGAAACTACAAGTGGGTTTGCTGAAATCTAAGCATCATGAGGTTAATAAGGTAGATGATATGTTTAACTCTATGGTTCTCTCTCATCTAGAAGCCCTGGGTAGAGCATATCATAAGCAATCTTGAGATGTGGTAGTATAAAAGGAGGCCATTCAGCTGCCTGCTAACCCTGAACCTTCACCATCCTCTACAACCATGACTGCACTGCCCACATCAGTGCCACCAGCTGCAGTATGCACACCCCCATATTATTCCTCTGCACAGGCATATTATGGCAACTGGGGACAGGCTTGGCTGTGGGGCATGTGGAGTTCTACTTGGAACCAGCCTTCCAGAAGCCGCCCCCTGACTGTTGACCACTTACAGCCCCTTTCAGGTGTCCCCGCCCCCATTAGCTCACAGCCAGCGCTTAGCACTTCTCTATCAATTAACCCCCCTGTCGTCCCAAGCAACTACTCCCCCAGCTATGGCAGTGCAGTCTAATGTCATTGTTTCCATGTCCACTCCTCTTCTAAATTCTGGAGGCCTGCCTCTCCCTCTGGTTTCTGGTACTACAGCATATCCTGCCATTTCAGAAGGAGATCTACACTCAATACTGGGTAAACATCTGACCCCTGTCACCATAGAAAAAAATAAAAGGTAAATATGTGGATTTTTTTCACTATTATATAGAGAGGTTGAAAAGAAAGACTGGGAAAACATGGATGAAAAAGAGAGAGCTAAAATCTGCAAAAGGAAAGTTGATAGGAATTGGCACAATTGAATTTCTGGCATGTTTATTTATGTGGGGGTCATTATGTGGATTCACCCTGCCAGAGCTTACTCCCTGATTCGCTATATGGATATCATCCACAGAGCCTGTGCAGATTCTGCAGGCTCTGTGTGGCTCCAGTATAACAAAGCCTTCAGAATGAAAGTCAGCAGGACATCATCCCTCCACTGGGATCAAGTACACTCCCAGCTGTGGATGCACTTGATGATCCCAGCTTAGCCTCTCCTAGGTGAAAGGTCTCATAGTGGATACATGGTAGAGAATAAGAATAAGAATGGCGGGATACACACCGCCATTTAGTACGTATACAATACGTACTAGGGTTAGGAAGGGGCGGTGCTTCCGCACCCCCCTAACCCTAGTACGTATTGTATACGTACAAGATGGCGGCGCCCCTTCTACATGGGCGCCGCCATCTTTACGTACTGGATGCACAGCGTCCAGACGTGTCGCGCCGCTTGTGACGTAGCGAGCGCGCCCCTGGCGCCTCGCTATGTCGCAAACGCGACTTTAAAAGAAGCTCCATTTTGGAGCTTCTTTTTCGGTCCGCGCGGGAGTCGGGCCATGTGAAGGCTCCGACTCCCCCCGCAGACCTACTGGCGGTGGCGGCAGACCGCCGCAAAGCGGCGGTCTGTACCTCGCCAATATTTATTTTTAGCCTGACTCTCCCTATGGATTGAGGCAGGTAACAATAAAAATAGTAAAAATCCAACTACAATAAATCATAAAATATTCACAATCCTCAACCCATAACCAACATAAAAAATAACATTTAATTACAAATTCAAGAAAAAACAATCAAATTACAAATTCATATTAAAATTAATTAAAACAGTTAAAAGATAGGCAGATAGTAAAAAATTGCTATGGGCAGACGGGGATATCTTTTATTTTAGGAGGCCGTTCAGTCAGGGAAGGCCTTCCAGAAGAGATCTGCCTTGCCTGCCTTCTTGAAGGCATCAAGGGTGATAATCTGATGGATCTCCTCCAACAGATCATTCCATAGTTTTGGAGTGGCTGATGAAAAGGTCCTCTGGGACACAGTACACAGCTTGGTCTTATTTGGCTGCAGTAGGTTCTTCCCAGAGGACCTGATTGTGTGGGGTGGATTGTATGGAAGGAGGAGCTCCCGCAAGTAAACTGAACCCAAGCCATGTAAGACCTTAAAGGTAATAAGCAACACCTTGTACCATGCCTGGAATTGGCACTTAGTGGAGAGATTTTAAGATAGGTGTTTTATGGTCCAATCTGGATTTACCAGCAAGCAACCTGGCTACCATATTTTGCACCAGTTGAAGCTTCCAAACTTGGCAACTGAAGCCCCATGTAGTTCTTGCAGAAACTGAGACAAGAGGTTATCAGCACGTGTACCACCATTTCTAGATCCCCCGGCTCCAGGTAGGGTCGCAGCTGGTGTATCAACCGAAGCTGATAACAGGCACCCTTGGTCATCACATCTATCTGTGATGACAGCTGGAGTGACAAATTCAGGAGCACCCCCAGGCTGCAAACACAATCCTTTAGGGGAAGTGTGACCCATCCAGGACTGGCTGACATATCTCCAAACTTGGATTCAGGTTCCCTATGGCAAGTACCTCCATCTTACTAGGATTCATCTTGAGTCTGTTTTCCCTCATCCAGTCCATTACCAACTTAAGACATTCATTCAGAGGAGAGATGCCTTTCTTAGTCACTGAAGCAGTCCGAGACATAGCGAAACATATCTGGGTGTCATCAGCGTACTGATAACACCCTGCCCCATGTCTGCAGATTATCTCACCCAGTAGTTTCATGTAAATGTTAAACATGGGAGACAGAAGGGTGCCCTTGGGGATGCCAGATTTTAGCTCTTTCGTAGCTGTCTCCCAGCAGCACCATCTGGAATTTGAGAGGTAGATTCCATCTGGAATCTTGAGAGGTAGGAATGGAACTGCTGCAATGCAGTGCCCACAATTCCCAACTCTCCCAGGCATTCCAGAAGGATACCATGGTCGATGGTATCAAAGGCCGCTGAGAGGTCCAAGTGCACAAACAAGATCACACTTCCCCTGACAATGCCCAGATAGAGATCATCGATTAAGGCGACCATGGCAATCTCAACCTCGTATCCTGTCCTAAATCTGGTTTGAAATAGATCTAGATCATCTCTTTCCTCCAAGACTGCTTGAAGTTGAATGGTGACCACTCTCTCGATCACTTTGCCCAAGAATGGCAAAAGCGAAAATGGCCGATAATTATTTCTGTCCAGGGGATCAAGGGAAGGCCTTTTTAATAGTAATTTAACCAAAGCTGTTTTTAAACTTGATGGAAAATAGCCTTCCCTGAAGGAAGTGTTAATTATAGATTTTAATAACATCTTTGTGGCTTCCCTTCCCTGAACAGGTAGTCCGGAAGGGCAAGGATTGCGAGAGCAAGTCATCTTTTTCACCTTTCCAAGGAGCTTGTCCATGTTATCGGACTCGAATTGATCCAATACAATACTGTAAGCGGAGTATATCTGTCCTTTTCCACTTAATAAACCTCTCTGTGCTTCCTAAATATACAAGATAATAAAGTCACCTCCTTTGTTTACAGTAAACAATCTGAAAATATATAGATCCCACACATAAAAAGAGCATTTTCATGCATCAAAAATCATATATCAAAGCAGAAAAGAGAAGCTATCTATCACACCTTTGGCATAAGGTGTTCAACCTTTCTTTTTAACAGATACTTAATCTGAATCTTTACATTTATGCACATAGCCAGAATTTGTAAATAACAATGATGCTATTTCTAACATTTCCAAGCTATGCATGCAGCCAGATACTTGCAGAAAAATACAGTTGTCCCTCCATATTTGCTAGGGTTAGGGGAACAAGACCCCCGTGAATATGGGAAAACCGCAAATAACAAAAACACTGTTTTTACCTGAGGACACCTCTCTAGGAATCTCTAGGTCCTCCAGTGCAACTCTGTGGTCAGTGTCCTACATACACTGACCATAGAATGGCACTGGAGTAGCTACAAATGGTCTTTCAGTGCAACTTTTAGTTAAAGTTGACCACAGAGTTGCACTGGAGGACCTAGACCAGGGGTAGGCAACCCTTTTTTAAATTAAATTAAATTAAATTTTTATTTTTATACCGCCCTTCCAAAGATCAGGGCGGTTAACAACACGATAAAAACAGTACAATACACAAAATCTACATCAAAAATTAAACATAAATATAATAAAAAACAGAATAAAAACCCCGTTAGCCAGTCTTCTTGCCCATGAAGAGGAAGGGAGGCCTATTAGGACTTTAATCGGGGAATGCAGCGTGGAATAGGAAGGTTTTTAAATCCCTTCTAAATTGGGCCAGGGAGGTGGCCGAGCGGAGCTCTGTGGGCAGCGTGTTCCAAAAGGCTGGGGCGGCGATGGAAAATGTCTTCCTCGTGGTGGAGGTAAACCTAGCCCCTGGAACCCTAAGTAGTTGCTGCCCAGAGGTTCTGAGGGTGCGGGACGGAATGTACGGGGAGAGGCGGTCCTTCAGGTATCCTGGGCCCAAGCCATTTAGGGCTTTATAGGTCATCACCAACACCTTATATTGTGCCCGGAAGCGGATAGGCAGCCAATGCAGGTCTTTCAGCACCGGTGTAATATGGCCAAGGGCGCATTTGTGACGTCATTAGGGCTGCACGACATTCGGACGCTCAGCGTCCAATACGTCAATATGGCGCCGGCCATGTAGAAGGGACGGCGCCATATTGTACGGACACAGTCCGTACTAGACTCAGGGGCGTCTAGAAGAGACGCCCCTTTTTTAAAATGGGACGTCCTCTGGACGTCCCAACTGCCGGTATGTAACCAGCCAATATTGGGTTTGTAAAGATTAAACTGTGTCCCTTTAAAACACTGAAGAGATAGTGAGAGTGAGGTGAAGCTCAGTGGGAGGAGAGGCCCCAGGTTTGTATATATATATATATATATATATATATATATATATATGAATATATGAATTAAAATGGCATTTTTATTTTTAATCTTTTTAAAGAACATCACAACTTATCAAATTGTCACTTTAATCACATGTAAATTTAGACTGTGCATATGATATTGTAATTTAAAGCTATAATTTTAATTTTGCTAGTTGTTTATATCACAACTATTGGCATTACATTCAGTGATATACAGGAATTATGATTTATGGGTAGCATTAGTAGAAAAAACATTACTAAAGATTCTACATGGTGTGGTATGGCATGAAGCCAATGGGGATGTCCTCATAAATTGCCACACTGAGTGACACCAATCCTAGTCACACCACTGTGTGCATGGCAACAATGGGCAGCTCTTGCTGTCCTACCTTAACCTGGGTGAATTTGCAACAATCTGGACAGCTTACCAAATGTGTGCCAATTGGAGTGGTGTATCCTGATGAAACTTGCAATACAGTCTCACCCAATTAGAAACCTGGAGGGAACAAAAAGAGGGAGAAGTCTCTTCACCATATGAGCTGACAGTCACATTTCTCTCAGAGTCTTAGGCGGGTTACAGACCGCCGAAAAGCGGCGCTCTGCCGCCGCTGCTGGTTGCTGCGTCTAGGAACCGCAGTAGCCAAACCGCGTGGTTCCCGGACGCAGCGAAGAAGAAGCACCAAAATGGTGCTTCTTCTTGCACCCCAGATGGGATGCCGCAAGGCGCTACTCGCGCACTCGCGGCGTCACATCCGGGACATGACCATGCGTCTGATACATCAAAATGGCGGTGCCCGTGTGTATAGGGCACCCCCATTATTACGCCCCCTTCACGTGCTAGGGGAGAGGCCAGTTCTTGGCCAACCCCTAGCATGTGACGGGGGCGCCGCAAAGGCCCATTTGTAACAGGCCTTAGGGACATTCAGATATTGTGCCTCATTGAAACCAACTGTATCATTCTGTTCACTAATATACATTCTTTCTATTGTAGTTTCATGAGTTATTAATATAATTTCCCCAATCATTATAAAAACCCAATATCAAAAGCTAGTGGAATTGTCTGTTTTGACAAAGAAGCATTAGCCATTTTTATAGTAATGCTGAAGCATTTCCAAAGGATTTATGGAAGAACCAATGTAGGGAGTTGAAAATAACTTGGCTTGCAAAGTATTAAGTGGGTAGTTTGTTTAGTATTTGTCATGTCTTTTGTCAGGTCTTCTAAAGATTCTCTTATATCTGTCAGTTCAGACCTTAAGTCTTGTTTTATATCTGTCTGTAACATTTTAATTTCCTTCTTCATATTTTGCTCTAATTCCATTGTTCTCATTCATTTATTACGGCACACAGCCAGCACAGCAATAAAATACAATACAATAATACAATACAGTCATAAAAACTCTAACATGTGTCAACTTGCAGGGTGTTTTAAAAGGTTATAAAAATGTTTCAAAGAATCTCTTTAGCATAGTCTGCATATCAATAACAGAAATTGATAAAAATAATAGAGCAGTATATAAAAAAATTACATACAGCATATTACATGGTGTCTGCAATGACAATATCAGCCATAATTAGACTTCCAGAGTTCACTGAATCTGTTTTAAATAGCCTCTCCGAAGGGTGATAGCAGCTGCAAGGAATTTAGTGACTCTGCTAGTTACATCTTCATTATGGCCTACTAAAAAATATTTAATATAAAATTTATTCTCCCTTCCGGGTAATTGCTTGACAATAGGAGTTATATTAAATGCACGGGTCTCTATATAGAGGGGGCAACTAAGAAGAACGTGACTAATTGACTCAATCTCCTCAAGGCCACGAGGACAAAAACGACAATGGTAGGGTACCTTATTGTACCTTCCCTCCAGAACTGCTGATGGCAGAATATTTAATCTTCCCAACATAAAGGCCCTTCTTTGCTTAGGGATGGTGAAATATTCAAAATATCTAGCACATTTTCCAGTTTCCCCAGATTCCCCAATAACAAAATGTAATGGTGATTGACTTCTATGACTTTGCAAGTCAATATCTTTAATTCTCTGCGTGATAGTAATTTTTGCCTTGTTGTAAGCTAGTGAAGATATAAATGATAATGACAGCCCAATAGAGGACAGCTTCATGACTAAAGATTTCTTCTAGGTAGAAGTAAAAAGGTCTGTTAAGATTAATGGTGCCAAGTCAACCGGTATAAAGAGCAATTTTAACCAAAAATTGAATTTACGGATCCACATGAGTGCCTCAACTTATAATAAACCAGCTTCCAACCGAAGGGAAGCGTTTGGCACACAATTTGGTATGCCAAGTATAGACCTTAGGAATTTGGTCTGTACAGTCTCAAAAGGGACAAAATTATTGAAAGAACAGATCTTTGAGCCATATAAAAGTTGGGATAGGATTCTAGCAACAAAAACCTCAGCAGGAACATATTGACCACACTTATTGAAATAGAAAGAACAAAGCACCTTGATACTTCTCTGGACATTCATTATTGCAGTCTTTTGGTGAAGATTTGCAGATCCCTTTTCGTGGAAGACTATGCCCAAATATTTATAAAATGTCACTTGTTCAATATGGTTGTTATTTATTGCCCATTCATGACGTATACACCTTTTTGAAAAACCATAACTGGTCTTACTATAGTTAATTATTAAAGAATCATTTTCACAACAGTCTACAAGGGCTTTCAAGAATCTGTTAAGGCCTACCCTAGTAAGTGACATGAGAACAATATCATCAGCATAAGCTAACACTGACACAGGTCTGTATGACAAGGTTGGATGGTGCGATGGTACAGCTGAAAGAGTCGTAATTACAGAGTTTATATAAAAATTGAAAAGGGTCGAGGCTAACACACAGCCTTGTCTTACACTGTTAGATGAAGAGATGGATCTCGTTGTATTTCCATGAATATTACATCTAACGGCTAAAGAGGAATTCTCATGTAATCTAAGAACAATGGTTAACAAACGTCTGTCAATATTTGTGGAGATTTAAGGTCAACAAAAGCAGTGAACAAGGAAACCCTAGGAGACGATACATATTTCTCAGAGAGGTATTGAAGAACTAAGGCATGATCAGCAGTGGAGTGATTATTTCTAAATCCAGCCTGCTAATCTCTGATAATATCCTCTTCTATAAGCCAGGTTTGCAGCTTTTCTAAGAGATGTAATGCATAAAGCTTGCTAATGACAGTTAACAGACTAATGGGTCTATAGTTTCCAGGATCATTCTGATCACCTTTCTTGAAAATAGGCACAATGATGGCAAGACCCCATTCCTCTGGGATGCAGGTTGTTTGGTCTATACTGGTAAATAAGGCAGCAAGTACAGGGATCCACCAGTCCAAGTTGATTTTAAACACTTCAGCAGGAATATTATCACTGCCGGGAGCTTTTCCTGATTTAAGTCTGGCAATCAGATTTTTAATTTCCAGAGCTGTGACTGGTGGCCATTCTGGAAGTCTGTCAAAATTTGTATGGCAGGCCATATGGCTATCTCAAGATTGATTACTAATTCCATTTGCATTTTTATCTGCATTTTTCTCATTTCTTCTAATAATATTGTTTGGTCGAAGGACTGCCTTCTCTGTGTCTGTTTTTGTGCTTGGCTAGTTGCTGTGAAGGTTCTTGAGGTAGCCATTATGTATCTCTTTTATTTATTTATTTTTAATTAATTCAGGCGTTATGTTCCTTCAAGTTCAGTCACAAATTTAAGCAATAAAGTAAACCACAGTTCAAAAAAATCAAAATACAAGGCATTAATTTCTTCTTGCTTAGTTGCTGCCTTTGTAATATGTTTCTAGTTGATCTTAATTGTTCTTAAATTCTCTTACAGCATTCCATGAATACCTCTTGTATACTCACTCCGTTTGTTTTCCCTTCACCTTTCCTTCCACATTTGTCTTCACATTTATCACTTTCTCTGTGCCTTTTCCCCTCCAGTCCAGGTGCCAAATCCCTCTGCTTCAGGCAGCCCATAGAATCATAGAATCCTAGAGTTGGAAGAGACCACAAGGGCCATCCAGTCCAACACCCTACCATGCAGGAAATTACAATCAAAGCATCCCCGACAGATGGCCATCCAGCCTCTGTTTGAAGACCTAGAGGGAAGGGAGCAGTCTCTGGGCTTGGCTCTTGCTGGCTGATGTTTGAGGGAAGGGAAAGGGCAGGCTTTAAGACCCTGCAACCCCTTTAAGCAGCACTTCAGCTTTGTTTGCTGCTGCCTCTCTCGCCCTATAATTTATTCCTTTTATTTGGCTTGTATGTTAAACAGGTAAATCCAATTAATCCACGTTGGTTCTGAGAGTAATCTTTTTCCTTCAAAGGGCCCTCTAATTTGAGGGGGATTAATCTTTTGGCTCCTTTGGAGACTTTCCCTTTTTCCCTTTCACCCTTTCTCTTCCACTCTTCTCCTGCCTCCTCAGTTTCTCTTCCCCTCCTCTTTTCCTTATTTATTCTTATTGTTTTCTTGTTCTTACTGCTTGTGAAGAACTCTGTCTTTGACCAATTTATGTCTTCGGTTTTAGGTTTGACTTCACTCTTTATTTTGTAGCTCTTGCCATAAAATATTTAAGAAATAAATGGGTGTTTTGCATTTGTGGTTTTGCCGCCCTCGCTGCTTCAGCTTTGCTGTGGCTTCTAAACTTGTGGCTTCTAAACTCTCTGAGTGCTCATCACTTCTCCAACCACCGGCAGCTGGGTACACTCCCAGCTATAAAAGCCTCTGCAGGTCCCACCAAATCT
>NC_056522.1:300584961-300592509 GCF_019175285.1 Sceloporus undulatus | reverse complement strand
TCTCTCTCTCTCTCTCTCTCTCTCTCTCTCTCTCTCTCTCTCTCTCTCTATATATATATATATATATATATATATGTTCTTTATTATTTTCTGAGTCATAAAAATAGAAAAAAATGATACAAATACAGTATCCATAACATTACTGTCACAAATCTTTCTGTTTTCTTGGACCCACTTTCTGCTTACCCTGTCTTCTTGGCCTTTCAAAGAGCTCACTTTCATAATATTATAACCGAACCCTGCTTTTAAACACAAATTTTATGCACAACTCTAAAACGTATAAACACAATATATCCCAATTGCTTATTGATAATATCAGTATTCATTTTTGTTCTTATCTATTGTCAAAATAACGTATGCATAACTTTGCAGTATTCGATTCCTTCTTTATCATGCTTTACTTTAAGCAGGAGGGTCAAACTTTCTTCTACTGACCTATAATTAATCAGAAAATAAAAATATACATTGTAACAAATTTTTGAACAACAAACTTTGTAGATTCAATTCCAGTTAATTCAGACCTCAACAAGCTTCAGATTTAAGTTCCATTCTTTCCCCCAGCTAATTAGCACTTTTTTCCATTCCTCATCTCTTTTTGCCATATCGTAATTCTGAGCCCTACAAATTAATTCCCTGTAATCATTAACTCTCTGCATCCAATTTTCCTGGGTTGGAGTCTCATTTGACTTCCATAACTTTGCTATTTCAATTCTAGCTGCTGTTACAAGATATAATATAATCCTCTAATATTGTCTTTCGTCCTGTGGGAGCCATCAGGCAGACCCAGCAACATCGAGGACTGCCTGAAGGAAGAGGCCCCTCCCTCTTCAACTGTCATCTCGGCCTCAGAGGGAGACATCAGGCAGACCCAGCAACATCAAGGACTGCCTGAAGGAAGAGGCCCCTCCCTCTTCAACTGTCATCTCGGCCTCTGAGGGAGCCATCAGGCAGACCCAGCAACATCTTGGACTGCCTGAAGGAAGAGGCCCCTCCCTCTTCAACTGTCATCTTGGCCTCAGAGGGAGCCATCAGGCAGACCCAGCAACATCAAGGACTGCCTGAAGGAAGAGGCCCCTCCCTCTTCAACTGTCATCTCGGCCTCAGAGGGAGCCATCAGGCAGACCCAGCAACATCTTGGACTGCCTGGAGGAAGAGGCCCCTCCCTCCCCAACTGTCATCTCGGCCTCAGAGGGAGCCATCATGCAGATCTAGCCTGAAGAAGAAGAGCCCTTCCTCCGGTCCATCTGCCTTGGTCCAGGCCTCAGAGGGAGAGAAGAATGCTGGACCTGATTCCCTCCCCCCCTCACCATTCCCTTCTCCTTTTGTGTCGTGTCTTTTAGATTGTAAGCCTGTGGGCAGGGAATTGTCTGTTATCCCTTCTATTGTAAACCGCTCGGATTCCCAGTGATTGGGCGGTATATAAATAAAACCTATTATTATTATTATTATTATTAAAATTGAAGTTATATTGAGTAGGTACATTTTAGGACTCATTGGGAATTTTATTCCCAATATCTGCTATATTGAGTTATGTACTTTCTTCCAAAATTTCTGAATTTCCCTGCAACGTCACCATATATGATAGATGTTTCCCTTTTTACTATCACACCTCCAACAGTTCCCCTGCAATAATTTATAAAAAAAAATTTAGCTTCCATGGGGTGTAATACCACCTGTTCATTATTTTCATGTGGTTCTCTTTTAGATCCTGCGCTACTGTAAAGTTATTTGTTCTATTCCAGGCGTTTTGCCATTCTTCCATTTCAAAGAATGACTATGTTATGAGGTTTCTTTTCTGTACATAAGTAGTCTGATTGGTTCTGACATGAGTCTTTCTGATGGCCTTAGAAAGAAATAAGAAGCTAATATATATATTAGTTCAGATATAGAGAATGGGATATCATATTGGCCAAGAGATGAAATAGACAGCCTCAAAGGGGTGGCGAGATGCTGCCCCTGAGAGAGCTGAATTGGGGCTGTAGCAACTACATGCAACGGCCCCAATCCAGCCATCCACCCCAAATAGGAGTGGAAAAAGGTAAGCACTGGTTTGGGATTGGCATGTGTGTTGAACTGACTTACAAACCAGCCAATCAGAAGCCAGAGACCCTAAGCCAATCAGGTGCTGGCTGAGGAGTTTGAAGATTCTGCTTGGCAGTTGGTGTTAGTTAGG
Organism: Sceloporus undulatus; assembly: GCF_019175285.1. Lineage (NCBI taxonomy): Eukaryota > Metazoa > Chordata > Lepidosauria > Squamata > Phrynosomatidae > Sceloporus > Sceloporus undulatus. The sequence continues at coordinate 300,590,336 of NC_056522.1, read as the reverse complement.
GTTTAGAATCTCGAGGGATGAAGCTGGTGTTCAGTTGGGGAACAGTAGAGTCCAAGAGAGGACTGTGTTCCAGGAGTTCCTGAGAGAACAATAATTTGGCAGAGGGGTTTTTGTTTATAGACCAAGGGAGGGTCTAGTGGTCTCAAGAGAGACAGTAGTCCAATTGAGAATCTTGTAGTGAGAGACTCAGGGTTAGCCAGACTTTGGAAGAGGGGTCTCAGTTGATTAATATCCTGTGCGATATTATAGCCTGTGTGGCTGAGTTATTAATTGGGATTTAAGAACAAACCTGTATATATATAACCAAGAAAGACATAGTAACAACTTCATGTCCAAGTTACCTTTTCCATTCTGTTTTAAAATAAACTTTTATTTTTGTTTGAATAACCACTTGGCCTGTGTTTTGAAATCAAACTACACTACTGATCTTTAGAAATGCTGGGGTGTGGGGCCATTGTAGGAGGGTATCTTGGGGCCCCTCACAGAAATTGGTGGCAGTGGTGGGATAACAAAAGTCCCAAGCACCTGCCACAATAGAAATGTTGTTTGTCACATGAGGCCCAAAATTACAATCTGTTTAAGGACATGGTAAAACAGAGATTTGGACTAACTCCAGAGCACCACAGAAGAGAATTTCATGTGATTAAATAAAAAGGTGATGAAAAGTATACCCAGATGGGATACAGATTGGATTATTTATTAAAAAGTTGGATTGAGGGGGTCTAAATTAACAACAAAGGACGAGTTACAAAGTCTGATAGGCTTGGAACAGTTTTATATCGGCATTCCCCAGGAATATAGATGGTTGGTTCAGGACCGACAACCGAAACCGTAGCTGAAGCAGCCAAGATAATAGATACATTGTCCTTAATCAGAGAGAATGATAGGAAAATGGCAAGGACAGAGGGAAAATCTCCAGAATATGAAAAAAGAAATCCCAAAATTTGGCATACCTCAAAAGAGAGGAATAACAATGGTAAAAAATTTCAACCTTGGCAGCAAAAGAATGTTAAGGAAAAAGCAACATGGGATATACAGTGAATGAAATAAAACATGTATGTGAGAGTCAGGATGACTCAGCAGAAGCAATTAGGAGCCACACAGGTGTAAATGGTAATGCAATTAGCAAGTCCTAAATGCCAAGGAGAGAAATGCAAAGTGGATAATTGGACACACCTGAGAATTGTTAAAGTGGACAAGGTGAAATGATGAAATCATTAATTGTGGGATGAACCAAGAGAACCAATGAGAATGGTTATACACGCCCACTGGGTGGAAACAGACAACAGTGGGTGGTATTTTGCATTGACTATAATAATGACTATGAATCCCAATGTATTTTGTGGGTAGTAGTTGTGGAGAGTATTGTTGTATTGGAGTTGTGTTGGATAGTTTTGGAGCTGTATATAGTAGAATAAAGTAGATCTTTTATATAAGACTACTGAGTTGTCTGGTGTCTTGGGTGAAGCTACAAGAGCCAGCTGGATCCTGAAGAAGGGTGAAGACTTCTGTGGAAGCAAGAGTGAGAAGGCTTGGAGAGTTTGTCAGGGTCTTCAGCCTATTCTCTGTAACTCTGCTGCTTTTGAGCAAAGCTTTAACCACTGACCAAAACTGGTCAGCACCGGTGCATAACAAGGTGGTGAGTTCGAGCCAGAGGTGAAGAGCTACAACTCCCATCATCCCTGACAAAGAAAACATCTGAAACTGAGAGAAAAATGGTTGCAATGAGAGAATATGACCCTGAAGCTTATAAAAAAGACAGTTGGTCCAAAGAACAGTCAAAGTTCAATACAAAAAAATGTTACGAATGTGGATAATTGGGTCACCTCAGATATAATTGTCCAACAATATTTAATAAAGACTTAAAATCAAAAATAAAATCGGCTTATTGTGTAAAATTACTTGAGCCAGATATACAAGAATGTTGCCAGAGAGAACAGGCTGAGGCGGTAGTTGCCATAGAAATGGCAGTTGGAACAGTAACTGATGCTAAAAGGATTCCTTCTCCAAGACCTTGCCTATTTGTAACAAATTTACCAGTAATTTTGCAGCCTTTCCACATGATAGGCATAGACATTGTGGGTCCGTTACCACAGGCAACCCAGAGAGGAAATAGATATATTCTTACTCTGATAGACTATGCTACAAGATATCCAGAAGCAGTGGCCTTGAGAAATATGGAGACAATTGTAGCCAATGCTCTAATAGGCATTTTTTGTAGACTTGGATTTCCTAGTGAGATTATATCAGATTTAGGAAGTTCTTTTACTTCCAAGTTGATCCAAAAACTATGGGAGGTCTGTGGAATTAAACATTTGACCATGTCTACTTATCACCCACAGAGTAATGGATTGATAGAGAAATTTAATGGGACATTGGTCAACATGATTAAAGCCTATACCGAAGAAAACCCACGGGACTGGGACCTCAAGTTGCAACATCTATTATTTGCCTATTGTGAAGTCCCACAAGAAAGCTTAGGATTCAGTCCATTCAAGCTAATGTTTGGACGCAAAGTAAAAGGACCTTTAGATCTTATTTGACATGAGTGGGAAAATCCACTCGAAAGGGAGCCAGAAGATGTGGTGTCATATGTCCAAAACCTGATGACATCCCTAAATCAAGTCTTACGAATCACTGGGGAAAACTTAAAGATGGCTCAATGTTGACAGAAGACTTGGTATGATAAAAAGGCCTGAGTTAGAGTGTTCCTGCCGGGAGATGAAGTTTTACTCCTGCGACCAATGAAAGGAAACAAACTTCAATATGCACAGACCGGGAAAGTTCAAGTGACAGAAAAAATCAATGACATAAACTATATAGTGGACTTGGGGGATGATATGGGGTGTAAGTTTGTACATGTAAATATGTTGAAACCCTATCACAGGAGAGAAAATCTAGTGTTATATGCTGTCAGAGAGACGGGAAATGATGTGACGGCCAATCCCAGTTGCAGACAGGAAAATGGGGAAAAAGAAAAGATACAAGAGATTACTTTTGACTCTTCACTCACTCCCCAGCAACGAGAGGAAGTAATGCAGGTGTTAACTGAGTTTAAAAGTATCTTCTCAGATCTACCAGGAAGAATAAATGGGATAGTTCATCATATCAATACAGGAGAAGCAACTCCTATTGCTACTTCCCCATACTGTGTTACCAGTCCATTGGCAGATAGCATAAGTGATAAATTAATACAATGCTAATGATGGGGATTATTGTGTCATTGTAGAGTCCTTGGGCATCTCCGGTAGTTTTGGTGGAGAAACCCGACCATACTATTAGGTTTTGTGTGGATTATAGGTGGTTAAATAAAATCACCCAAACTGACACCTATCCTATGTCCAGATCCGAGGATCTAATACATAGATGAGAAGGGCTCAGTATATCACGACACTGGATTTGACTAAGGGATATTGGCAAGTGCCTATGGCGCTTTACAGACCACCCAAAAGGGTGGTCTGAAAAGTGCCTTCATTTGCTGCGTGAAGGAGCCTCAGCGGCCAAACCGCACGGCTCCTCCATGCAGCAAAAAGAAGCTACTTTTTGCGGCTTCTTTTTTTGGTGTGGTAATGATGACGCAAGGCACTAATGGCGTACTTACAGTGTTATTACTGTGCCAAGACGTGCGGACGCTAAGTGTCCACTATGTCAAAATGGTTGCACCCATGTAGAACGGGCGCTGCCATTTTGTACACACTCGGTGCGTACTAGGGTTAGGGGCGTCCGGAAAGGATGCCCCTTCCTAACCCTAATATATGCCGATCATGTACTACGGTGCCCATGCGGAATGGGCCTATGTGTCCTAAAGACCAGATAAAAACTGCCTTTGTTACACATAGGAGATTGTATGAATTTATAGTGTTGCCATTTGGCTTAAAGAATGCACCCTCCACCTTTCAAAGGTTTGTGGACAACATCTTAGCACGGTTAAAGCACTGTGTGGTAGCCAACATTGATGACATTGGTATCTTCAGTAACTCCTGCGGGGAACATATCCGACCTCTCACTAAAGTACTGGAGAGACTTAAGGAGAGCGGAATGAGCATCAAAAGTTCGAAGTGTCACCTAGGAAAAAGAGAAAGCCGATATTTAGGCTATAATGTAGGTGGCGGGACCATCAAGGCAGAAACTTCTAAAGTGAAAGCCATAGTTAATTGGCCCATCCCTACTTTAAAAAAAGGTGTGTGGTCATTCCTGGGATTAGCAGGATATTATAGGAAGTTTATTCCTAATTTCAGCAGTATTGCCAGCCCATTATCCGATTTAAACAAAAAGGACAAGCCTGCTAAAGTCCTCTGGTCAGAAAGATGTGATAGTGCATTCACAGAATTAAAGCACCTGATGACCACGGCTCTGGTTCTGATGGCTCTGGATTACACCAAGTCTTTTATAGTTACTACGGATGCCTCTAATGTTGGACTGGGTGCAGTGTTAAGCCAAGAAGAGAAAGAGGGTCAGATCCATCCGATCTTATATATAAGTAAAAAACTCATCTCCAGAGAAAGACACTTAGCCACAATAGAAAAGGAATGCCTGGCTATAGTGTGGGCTGTAAACAAGCTTCAGCCACACTTATGGGGAAGAAAATTTGTGATTAGAACGGATCACTTCCCCTTGTGTTGGTTAAATCAGACCAGGGAAAATAACAAGTTATTGCGATGTAGTCTAATTTTACAGGATTTTGATTACTCTATCCAGTATGTAAAGGGTAAAGAAAATATAGTGGCCCTAGTCTCTCTAGACAATTTGAGGAGGGATAAAAGAAAAAAAGAGAGAAAAACAAGGTATTTGAATAGGTCAATATAATGATATATATAAATGATATATATGTGTGTCTATAGTGATGGTGTTTACATGATGTTTGTATAATGTTATATATAATATTATATAATGGGTAAGTATAATTTATAACTGAAATTTCATTGGCCCATATAACCGTTTGGTTATATGTGTCAATGAACCTATTAAAGGGGGGAGGTGTGTGATGAACTGACTCACAAACCAGCCAATCAGAAGCCAGAGACCCTAAGCCAATCAGGTGCTGGCTGAGGAGTCTGAAGATTCAGCTTGGCAGTTGCTGTTAGCGTTTGGAATCTTGAGGGATGAAGCTGGTGTTCAGTTGGGGAACAGTGGAGTCCAAGAGAAGACTGTGTTCCAGGAGTTCCTGAGGGAACAATAATTTGGCAGAGGGGTTTTTGTTTATAGACCAAGAGAGGGTCTAGTGGTCTCAAGAGGGGACAGTAGTCCAATTAAGAGTCTTGTAGTGAGAGACTCAGGGTTAGCCAGACTCTGGAAGAGGGGTCTCAGTTGATTAATATCCTGTGCGATATTATAGCCTGTGTGGCTGAGTTATTAATTGAGATTTAAGAACAAAC
>NC_056522.1:300579942-300584951 GCF_019175285.1 Sceloporus undulatus | reverse complement strand
ATATATATATATATATATATATATATATATATATATATATATATATATATGAAAGACATAGTAACAACTTCATGTCCAAGCTACCTTTTCCCATTCTGTTTTAAAATAAACTTTCATTCTTGTTTCAATAACCACTTGACCTGTGTTTTGAAATCAAACCACACTACTGATCTTTAGAAATGCTGGGGTGTGGGGCCATTATAGGAGAGTATCTTGGGGCCCCTCACATAAATCGGTGACAGTGGTGGGATAACAAAAGTCCCAAGTGCCTACCACAATAGAAAGGTTGTTCATCACAGCATGAGGGCATGGTGTTTAGACATAACAAGCCCCGATGTTGGAAGTTTCATCAGGATACACCACTCCAGTTGCGCTTAAAAAGACACTCCTATTTGGGGTAGAAAAAAGCCGCCCCCTTCACCTCTAGAGATGGGTTTTTGCTGGCTCTGGTGAGTGGTGTCTGAATGCCATGCTCCTAAGTCACCTGGATGTTGGCTGGCATGTAATCACTGGTGTGGCTTCCAGGCAATTCAGGGCTTGTCGTGTCTAAACACCATGCCTGCATGCCAACCCCAAGCCAGTGCTTACTGCTGGTGTGTTCTGGCTCCAAGTTTCCTTTCAAATTGATTTATTTTTTTGCTTCTATAAAGAAAAAAAGATATTTAAAATTTTGTATAAATGGCATTTTACTACTGTGTAATTGTCATACCTTTGTTGGTGAGATTATTAAATTAAGGTTTTCAATGCTGGTTAGGGGCTTCAATGGAGGGATAAAAAAATCTAAATTCTGGTTTGTAGGCTTTTTGAATTAAATATTGCTACTAAAAACACCTTGCCACAACTCTAGAATTAGTCCTCATTTTTAAAAATTATTTTTATGAAAACAACAGAACAAAGTTTTTGCAGAAGGGGTCACTTTTCATTTACATACACTTTCCATCACATTCAAAGCAGAATGCATATGTTGGGATTTGTGGTTATGTGCCTTCAAATAATTTCTGACTTATGGAGTTTCCAAGGTGAATCTATCACAGGGTTTGTTGGCTTTTTTGGACAAGATTTGTTCATAGGTGTTTGCCTTTGCTTTCCCCTGAGATTGAGAAAATGTGACTTGCCCAAGGTAACCCAGTGGGTTTCTATGGACAAACAGGGATTCAGAACATAGTCTGCAGAATCATCATCCAATGCTCACACCACTACACTACACTGACTACAATAATACACTTTATTTCCCCTGTATTCTGTTTTACTATCTGTGCTGAAAGAGGAATCCTGTTAAGTTTCTGGTAGGTCTTAGTCATATATATATTTTTCTGCTACACTATGCCTAACATGCTTTTATATATTTATTGTGAGGATTCATTTGATCCAGCCCAGGTTATAGTTTCTCAGTGATTTTTGATATAATCAAAATGAATAATTTAACATTCCATGATTTCTCCCCCATGTTTCTTTCCCCCATATTAGTAATATTTTTAAAACTTTTCTTAAGAAGTTTGAAGAGCTTCAAATCAAACTTGCAATGACATTTCCCTAACTAATTAAAAGCATCCTTACTTTAAAATATTTTCCCCTCTCAGAAATAATATAGGAAGAGGGGATCCCTTTCTCTTTGGTTTAAAATTGTCCACTAGAGGAGGCTCTCATTGTACTCATTTTAATTAGAATTTACATATCCTCAGTTTGGTCAACAAGTCTATTTGGAAGGCTGTCACTATATCATTCACTCTACTATTTAAAAGTTTCTAATCCAGACATTTTTACCTGTCTTTTGAATGTTATATGTGTATTTTATTTTATTTTTACATTTCAGAGAATGTAAATACAGAGGAACTCAGTATTTGTATCGTGGTAACAAATTTAACTGTTTTCTATGTCACTGTTTAACCGCCTTTTACAAAACAAATTCAGAGATGGCCATGTTGATCATGGAGCAAAGTACAATAACATCCAAAATCCACAAACAGTGATACTTTTATTTGACCAACCAAAATGAACAAAATATATGGTGGAGACAGTAGAGGTTTGAAAACTTGCATCATGTATTTTGTGCATTTTGCTAGGCGAAACAGGTGTGTGTGTGTGTGTGTGTGTGGAGTTTGGATGTTATTAGCTTTTTAAAAAGGCATTTTATAGCTCAGTCCTAAACATGCTTACTGTAGGGGCTGACCTGGGGTAATGTAGCACCCTATCTTCCTATGAGAATAAAAGAGATGTTTGGCTAATCTAGTTAAACCCAAGGGCTGAGGTTGGTTCTCATCTCCATAGGGTAATGAATAGTTTTAGCACCTTGGACTAAAAGCCAAAGAGAATTTTCTGGCACATTGACACGAAGGCCACGAGTCACCACTGGTAAAACACCCTTCCTGATGAAAGAAATACACATCTGGAACATCTCCAACAGATGGTTTGCCAGCCTCTGCTTGAGCTGACTTATCACTGGTTCCTTTACTGAACTGCTCTTACAATTTAGAAGTTAATCTTGATATCCAGTTAAAATCCACCACCTTATAATTGACTTGTTGATTGACTGAATTTATATCCAGATCTTTCTGCATAAAAATTGCATAAAAACTCAAGGTGGCTAACAGTAATATTGTCCAGCTTCCTTGGATGGAAAGGTGAACTAAAACTAGGACCTGTGTGAACCAACCAAAATGTATCTATATATGCTGTTTTCAATTTAATCTTAAATTAAGATGCACTGCACATTCCCTGTGCTTAGGGAGTGAATTAAGCTCTTCATGTGGAAATGCTGGTGGCCTAGATATTGTTATTGGCTGGCACATGCTGTTTTATTTGTGTCTATAAAAACACACATTGGCTCTATGGCTAAATTGGATTCTAACTTTCAGGTAGAATATCAAAATTGGAAATAATGAAAATACAGCCTCTGTGCCTTAACACTGTGCAGCTTACCATGTTGCAATAAAACTTCTTTTCTTTGAAATCAGCAGCCACAAGCTTAGGAGAGAAAAGTTATTGTGCCATAAAGAGAAGTGACCTGCTTCAAGGAAAGGAATGAAAGTTCATTTAATCACAGTGTCTCTCATGGTGACAGAATCTTGCTGAAGTTTAATTAGAAGTGATGATAAGATTTGATATAATCATCATAACTCCACCAGGAATAAAAAAGTAGACACAGAGTCCATACTGTCCAGGTCCATGCAGATCTTGATGGAAAAATAGATCATTCAACGCTTCCTAGCAAAATGCATAAAACCCCAAGGCCAATTATTAGGTCCAACTAGGGGAGCCAGAATTTATATGAGTATTGGTTTATAAAGTGTCCATTGATTTCATATGTCTACTTCATTTGAAGATGAACAACTGGATTTGTGCAAGAGTGTTTAACAACTGAATTAATGATCCAGTTTTGTTAGCATAAATTACTGCACTTTCAGGACAATGGTATGTTCTTTCTTTTAGCTGATTGCGTTGGTAGGATATAAAGACAACGGTATACAGGAAAAACATTCCAAAAGAAAGTTATGAAAGTTATGAAAGTTTCAAATGACCTCAAGAGATTGTCCCTAGGGGATAACTGGTCATATTACCTCTGGTACATGGAACAACATGCCTATTTATTACAATTACAAAGGGCTATATAATAATCAGTTATATCCTTCCCATCTGTTTCTAATGGAACTGCAGAAAAACATGAAGTCTAACCCCAGTCTTAATCCCTCAATTTGAAAATAGATGCCTGCGGTTTTAAAAACTCTTGTTTCCATAGCATGCTTACCAATGGCTTATCTTCATCCTGAAGAGAAATGACTAATGGCGAGCCACAGGGTTCTGTCCTGGGCACAGTGCTATTCACTATCTTTATCAATGACTTGGATGAAGGAACAGAGGACATGCTTATCAAATTTGCAGATGACACCAAATTAGGAAGAGTAGCTAACACCCCAGAGGACAGAATCAAAATTCAAAATGACCATATTAGATTATAAAACTGGGCAAAAACTAACAAAATGAATTTCAACAGGAGGAAATGAAGCACTTAGGCAGGAAAAAAATGAAACACACATATAGAGGTTGGCTTGACAACAGTAGATGTCAATGGGATCTAGGAATCCTAGTAGACCACAAGCTGAACATGAGTCAGAAGTGTGATGTATCAGATAAAAAATGATTCTACGCTACACCAATAGAAGTATAGGGTCTATATTGAGGGAAGTAATAGTACCATTCTATTCTGCTTTGGCTAGATCTCACCTGGAATCCCATGTCCAGTTCTCGGCACCACAATTCAAAAAGGACAAACTGAAGTGTGTCCAATGGAGAGCAACCAAAATAGTGAATGGTCTGGAAACCATGCCCTATGCGAGGCAACCTAGGTAGCTAGGTATGTTTAGCATGGAGAAGAGAAGGTTAAGAGGTAATATGGTAGTCCTAATATTTGATGGGGTCTAATATTGAAGATGGAATAAACCTGTTTTCTGCAGCTCCAGAGAATAGGATCTGGAGCAATGGATTCAAACTTCAGGAAAACATTCCACCTCAACATTAGGAACATCCTGACTGTAAGAGCTGTTTGACAGTGAAACATCCTGCATTGGAGTGTGGTGGAGTCTCCTTCTTTGGAAACTTTCAGAGGCTGGATGTCTACTTATTGATTGTACATGGTGGCCATTGGACTGGATGGTCCTTGAGGTCTCATCCAAATCTATGATTCTAGGATAATGACGTGTTAAGGCATATTATGACATATGAAAGCAAGTGGTTTGAGCATTGGACTAGGACACTGGGTAACCCAGGTTCAAATCACTGCACAACCATTGAAATCCACTGGGTGATCTTGGGCAAGTCATTCTCTCTCAACCTCAGAGAAAAGCAAAGGCAAAATGCTCTCTGAACAAATCTTGCCAAGGAGAATCCTTAATAGGTTCACTGTAAGTTGGAAATAACTTGAAGTCACACAACAACAATAATTATGACATACTTATGGGATATATATATATATATATATATATATATATATATATATATATATATATATATAT
>NC_056522.1:300555983-300560638 GCF_019175285.1 Sceloporus undulatus | reverse complement strand
CGGCTTCTTGGAGCTCACCCAAACCAAGCCAATGTTTTTAGTGATTCTGAACACATCAATATTTATCCTACCCGCATCCTGAAAGCATCAGGGGACACAAACCAAAAGGGTGTACCAACTCACCAAGTTGTTCAAGGGCTCCTGGCAGGAAAAAATGGTTTTCACACTACCCTTCACCTAAAGTCTTCCCTTCGGGGAATTTGCCAAGACAATTGGTTTCTTGTGCCTGGTTGCTGAGCCAGGAATAGGATTTGAAACAACAAAGGGAGAAGGTAAGGAGAAGATAGGCCTCTACTCTTAGTCTTCTCAGCCTCCTAGCTCCTTCCCTCAACTGTTTACAGTTTTCTCCTAAATGATTGCGTCTCTGTAGAAGTGACTAAGATAAGGCTTTTTGAGAAGGGAGTGGTGAAAAGGTGTGATGAAATTACCAAATATATATTTTTAAAAGTACCCTGCCTGCAAGGAGTGTGGGAAGGATACCTCTCCCACTCCCTCACCCCTGCTTTACCCAGTGTAGGATGATCTTAGTAGGCTCGTGAAGACATATGGCTATCTATCTAGCTTTCTGTGGGGGGAAATCCACTTACCCACCAAATCATGTGTTTCACTTTGCTCTATGAATTTGAGACATCGAAAAAGAAATTACTGAACCTATCCCCTTCTTGAAAGGAACATAGTTAATCCCCGCCCCCCCCCACTCAATGTTACATAGGGAGGGCAAAAAGGAAGGGAAGCCTACACTCACTAAGTCCCCTTTGTCCACAACTTATTCCTTTAATATCTCAGAAGTGGTTTCAGTTCTTCTTTGCTACCCCCTCCCCTCTTAACTAGGCAAGGACCAAATGCACCCATTCTACCCTCCATTTGTCATTGCCCCATACTGTACCTTTGAGTAATTTCTTTTCCTGTCTAAGGGTTTGTCCACACCACTGAAAGTGCTGCATTCACCCTGAAGCTGGTGCTGGTAGTCATCATGACTTATTGATACTTCTGGGAAGGATCCATGGTGTTTTGCCCTTATCTCAACTTTGCCTCAAATTAAGCAAATTCAGGGCAAATTCTGGAGTTTCTCAGAAACTGAGGAGTAATCATAGGTTCTTTGTGCATGTGGTCAGAGTGATTAAGTCTGGCTCAGGTTGTCCAGGGGCCAGCCAGCTGCACTCCACTGCCTCCGAAGAACATCCCAAACATTTGGCTCTTAACTGTATATGAACATCTCTGTAACTCTGTAGCTCCTCCTCTGGCCACAGGCCCTCCTGCCAAAAAGAAACCACATTATAAATTATAAATTGCCTAAACTTCTTCTAAACACTAAGATCCTCCCACATTTCCACAGTGAGATGAGACAATGCTGATAGCATGACAGACCACCCATAGCATCACACAGAGACTGCAAAAAAGTGTGTCTCATAGCCACCGCCTTACAAGCAAGTTGAGATGTCCCACCAGTTTCTGCAACTCCCATAGAATAAACCTGTGGTGAGTGTTTTTTTTTTCTCTGAAACCTGAGGTCATAAATCCTGAAGCATATTATTAGGCAAATGGTGGAATTGAGTCATGAAGTCCAATTCCATATGGGGGGGGAAATCAACTTGGTGGAGGAACTCTTTGTCTTCTCTGCTGGGGGCATCCCCTTACCATTTATTGGAAGCTGGAATTCTGTCATGAGACAGGCAAAATGTTTTTTTCCTGTTAGCCCCACCAGGATAAAGATATCCATATAATGCACTGTGGAGAACAGGACAGAGACACAATAAAGTGCTCACTCCACAAAGGTGTTGTTGTTGTTGTTGTGATCATCATCCTAGTAGAGGGCCTTTCAAAGGCAGGGAATTCTATAGGGAAATCTTTATCCACATATGTGATGGTGAGTCTCACTCACTCAACTAATTCACTCTGATGGGAGCACAATGGCCCTTTTTATATCACTGCTGCCACCAGTATGTGACAGCTATCTCCCTAGCTGCCCCCAATAACGAATGGAGTGCCCTATGAGATTTTCACTCCAAACCCCCTGGTTAGTTTTTTTCTCATCTCACCCCAATGCTTGCCACCAAATTGCATGATGATACCCTCGAACTTGGATCCCTCACTTCTCAGCAATAAAAGAACTATTAATCCCTGGTAGAATTTGATTTATAGTTTCTTAAAATACCTCAAATGACTACACGTTGAGCCAAAAAGAGAAAACTTTACTTACAAGATAGTTGATAGCAGTATATTTCTTATGCTCCATATTCATAGTTGATATGGTGTTTGTTTGCTTAAACAGTTACAAAAATTTACAGGAACTGTTCCTATATTCAATAAGCGGTCTCTAAGTAACATTTTCACATGAGACTTTTCACTAGACTCTGAACTTTAAAACTTTTTTGCTACTTCATGACTTTACCAGCCACACCAATTCAATTTCCACACCAGACTTCTTTTAAGGCCAACTTGGGTACTCAAAACCCCTTCCAATTGCCCCTTTCAGCAGTATATCTCAGCCATCTTGGCTATTAAAACTCCTCAAGGTCTAATAAACCTGTAACTTGGAACTTTATTGCATTCCAAAATGGAACGTTCTGGGACGGGAGGTGGTGGGGAACGCATTTTATTGTATAGCGAGAACGCTGCCACCCCGCCGAGCATCCCCATCCTGTTCCGGATGTGTTCCCCGGGGGACAATTTCCGGAAACGCTTCTCAAGCATTCCCAAAAATTTCCCCCTCTGGGATGCATCTGGAATGGGAGGGGGATGCTCGGCGGCGGCAGCAGTGTTTTCGCTGTGTGATAAAATACGTTCCCCACCACCTCCCGTCCCAGAACGTTCTGTTTTGGAATGCTGCAGGCCTGTTCCAGGGCCAATGGGATAAAGTTCTCTACCTCAGAGCTCTGTCCCTATCTGGTCCCTATCTACCTCACACATGACTGTTTATATCCACTCCAGAGACTAGCCCTACACCTTTTCTAGGCTAACCTCCCATTAGCTGATGCCAGGCTCACTGTGATTGGATTGGATTTTGACAATATTCCAATCTGCCCTTTTTCCACAACATAATATTGGCCCTCAAAAGTAAATCCTGACAGCTTGGAATCATCCATTATCTGCCCAATCTCACACCCTTGCCACACCTATGTATCATGCATAGCAGCAAGAAAGGAGGGGTACCAAACAGTGCAGAGGTGTCCTGGGATATCACCATTTATAAATCCCCTCTTGGGTATAAGAGGTGATGAATCCATGTGATGACTGGGGCCCTCCAGTCATCTGGGAACTTCTCCTGAACCATAAGGGGTTAATCAAGGGGAGGTACATGCTAATGAGAGCTGACATCACATGCTAATGAGCTGTGACATAATAGCTGATGCAAGGTCTAACTGACCAATCAGAGAGTAGGACCGCGAGATTCAAGAACTTTCTGTGGAAAATCTTTAAAAAGGCTTGTGCAGCCATGCGGTCCTTTGTCTCTCTCCCTCTCTCCTCTGGGGGGGGGACCATGCTTTCCATTGTTCTCTCCATCTTGGCTTTGTTTGGGGAAACCAGCTGTGTGCTTCCACACAGGCAAAGCGATGCCAGTGGAGTTAGGCCATGAGGGCAGCTCCTGGTATCTGAAAAACTCAACACGGACTACAAATCCCATCACTGTGTGAGTAGCTCAGGAAAAATGTGTTAGTTAGTGCGTCTAGGCTTTTTATTATGTTTTTATCCAAAATAGCTTGCCTGAAATGAATATCTTTGTAACTGTGTTTTCTGACCTGCACGGCAAGGAGGCCTGGCATGAGTGATACTTTTCTATTCTATGCTATTTCTTTAAAATAAACTTCTTTCTTTTAAAAACATCTGCTGTCTATCTCTACTCCTATACACGTGCCTGAACTCAGCTACTGATTGCTCTGGGTTAGTACAGAAAGAAACTAGAGGTCCCAGCAAGTCTCAGTGTATGCTGGGGCGGGAATTTGGACAATTCACTGAGTGGTGGCAGCGGAAGAAAAGTTGTTTTTAAGGGACTCCCTGAGAGTAATAGTCACGCACAGGGCTTTGCCCTCAGGGATCATCACAATCCATTTAGACAACACCCCTAAGCCACTGACTGCCCAAACCACTCCAGAAAAAACTGCCAAAACTGCCATCACTCTTTAGGTTTGTTAGTGTGAATTTATTCCTTTGTCACCAACCACTGCTGACCCTGCCTAGCTGAACCTTGACATCTGCTGCATCACAACATTGTTAGTATGGTGTTCCCACATCCAGAATCTTCTGGGATGTGCAAAGCTGACCCCATTCCCTCTAGTAGCCCATATAATTTCAGAGAGTTAAATGAGACAAACTATAGTTTTTTGTGGGTTTTTCAGGCTATGTGGCCATGTTCTAGAAGAGTTTATTCCTGAGGTTTCACCAGCATCTGTGGATGGCATCTTCAGAAACTAATTATATTTTGTATATTACCGTCAAACCTGATAGGCTGGGGGTTACTGATCATGCAGAAGAGCCCTACACCCACACAACTTTATTAGTGTAAGACACCTTGAGACTGATAAAGTTTAGCGGCATTGGGCAGCAAGCATGTTAGGGAAGGACAATATCAGTGAGAGGTCCATCTACTAGGATACAGAGTAAATCTAAAAGGAAATCCTTACAAGAATTTGGACTACAGAAGGTATGAATGACAT
>NC_056522.1:300537857-300555973 GCF_019175285.1 Sceloporus undulatus | reverse complement strand
TATTATTATTATTATTATTATTATTATTATTATTATTATTATTATTATTAACCTTTATTTATAAAGTGCTGTAAATTTACACAGCGCTGTACATAAAATCTTTTTAATTAGACGGTTCCCTGCCCTCAGGCTTACAATCTAAAAGACATGACATAAAAGGAGAAGGGAAAGGTGGTGGGGCTAGTAGGCTAATACATATAAAGTACATAGACATGATTATAAAGCATTCTCTCCTGTTTATTTACTATAAATGTGTGGTGGTACACAAGAGAGTCACAAGTCACACATTATAGCAGAGGAAGAACTGGATATTTGGGCACAGATACAATCCTTGCATTTAGGAAAAGGTATCATCTTTCATTGTGTTTCAGTACCCATTGATAAACCAATCAGAGAGCAGTATGTTGCTTGATTAATCGTAATATTTAATCAAAGAAAGTTTGAGTGCTACTCCTACTTAGAATCCAAGCTTGTCACGTCTACAAAATATTATTTGCAGTTGAAGCAGAAATAGCAATGTTTTATTTAAAAAGGAAATCAGAAACAACACTGTTATCTTCAGGCAGATGTGCATGTTAAATCTGTATGCAGAAGTATTAATAATTCAATCCATTGTACTATAAATTACTCAGACCTTTTTCAAAAACAAGCTATTATCATTTTCCATAGGCAAAAAGGCCTTATTAATCTTGGAACATTTTTCCTTGTTAAATTGTCAACAGTCACATTAAAATCCACAAAAATGTGCATTCCTAGAATGTGTTTGTTTTCAGGCTGAGAGCCCTATGATTTGTTTTTCTTAGGTGTAAAACAAAAATATCTAACACTCTGTTTTTGTTATAACAAATATCTTTCAGACATATGATGAAAAGGTGTTGAAAAATTGTTGAGATCTGAACCGGTACCAACAGGATGCAGATGCAGTATTTTCTGGAACTCAGGATCAAAGCAAACTCCAACACAGGCTTCAGCTTGCTGGAACAATGCCTAGTGAAACAGCAGCTTAATTAAAGAAACAAACTTCAGCAGACTTCACTCAATGAGGGCTTTTATTGCTTTTTTCTATATACACAAGCTAATAGCTAATAACTTTACAACACATCTTTCTCTTTCAGAGTCTATACTCACAGAAAAAAAAAACTTGAACATAAGATCAGTCTTTGTTCTCTCATAAGAAACAACATTCCCATGGTGTGATCACATAGGACAGCCCCTTTCCCACAATCATAGTACGAACAGAAAACATGACTTGTTTACACTTTGTCTCGTCTGTTGTCCTTGAACACTTCGTCTGAGGCCTAGTCCCTTGGCCTTCATTCTGCAACTAATTTTTACTTTAGCAAACCATTGTCACATCTGAACATTTTAAATACAAATATACAATAACAAACCCCTCCAAAATGTACAGATGTGCTACAATACTGTGCATTAACATTTGTGTCTTTGTGGAGTTAAGGAACCATACCAATTGCACAAGAAAGTTGTTCATGTCTTTTTTCAGAGAGTGCTTTTGTCAAAACATCAGCCAGGTTATCCTTTGTGTCAATGTACTCTAGCCTCAGGATACCATACTGAACTGTCTTACATTCTGGTACCTTACTCCAATATTCTTGGTCCTGCACTTCAAATTTTCAGCCTCTGCCATCACAATGCATGATTGTGAATCTTCATAAACCAAAGTAGGCTCAGTGCATTTCTCTCCTAGATCACTCAACAACTGTCTAATCCATACCACCTCTCCAGACAAATCAGACAATGCAGAAAATTCTGCCTCTGAAGTACTAAGTGCTACACAATTCTGTTTCCTACTTCTCCAAAACAACTGGACTACCTGCAAACTTAATCACAAGTCCTGTCACTGACTTCTGTTCTGTTTGTTCACTTGCAAAAGAACTATTTGCAAAACACAGTAGATTCTCTGCACACCCTTGAAACACAAGCTTCTTGTTCTTGCTACCTTTCAAATACCTCAATACATGCTTCACAGCCATCCAATCATCCACCTTTGGACTATTTACTTTTCTGCTCAATACACCAACTGCAAAAGAAATATCAGGTCAGGTATTGTTAGCAATGAACAACAAACTACCAATCACACTTCTGTACAGTTCAGGATTATCAAACATTTCAGCAGACTCTGCACTGGCATAACCAGGAGTCATTTGGCTTTTTACTGGATTTGCATTCTGCAGTCCACATTTCTCAATCAGCCTGTCAATCTTTTTCTTCTAACTCAACAGACATGTGCCATCATCTGTCCACTCTACCTCTATCCCAAGGTAAGCTTTCAGATTTCCCAAGTCCTTCAAACTTCTGAGACAATTCCTTCTGTACCTCTTGCACTTCTTGCTCTGAATTAGCTGTTACACAAAGATCATCCACATAAATCACAAGAACTACCCCCTCCTTTAGTGTAAACACAAGCATCTGCAACACTTTGTTTAAAACCAAGCCTTTCAAGCTCTGTATGAATACACTGATTTTAACAATGCGCACTTTGCTTCAAGCCATACAATGCTTTGTTCAGCTTACGCACTTTCATCTCAGCATCACTACCAAAACCAGGAGGTTGTTCCATGTAAATTTCCTCCTCAAGCTTAGCATTCAGGTAAGCAGTCTCAAAATCAAAATGCCTTACAACGTTTTCTGGCCTCACACCTAATGCAAGTACCAGTCTCAAACTCTCTGGTTTTGCTGTAGGTGAGAAAGTCTTATCAAAATTTTCAAACCTTTGCAGTGTAAACCCTTTAGCCACCAGCCTGGCCTTGTACTTCTGGATATTATCTGGCATTTCTTTCTTCTTATAGACCCACTTACAACCCACAACTTTGTGGTCTTTAGGCCTATCAACAACATCAAAAACCTGCTTCTCAACTAGAGACAAGAACTCTTGGTCCATAGCAGAAAACCACTTCTCCTTCTCCTCCTTAGGAAAACTCTGCAGATCTTCAAAACTCTCAGGCTCATCTGCCACAGCACTACAAGCAGTTACACTCTGAACAACAAATCTCTCTGGAGGCCTTCTCACTCTCTGAGTCCTCCTAGGAATCAACACCTTTGTTCTACCTCTCTCATCTTCACTCTCTGAGCTAGTTTATACCTCAGTGTCCCTCTTTGACACAACCTCAAACTTACTTGTGGTGATGGGTGTGTGTAATGTTGGCTGTGTTTGAGTGTGTTGTTGTGAAGTACTGGGTTTCTCCTCTTGTGGCTCTCTTGCCACTGCCCGTCTGACCGTAGGCAAAGATGCAGACATGGTAACCGTCCAGGGCAGACTGCACCAGCAGCGCAATCTCCTCAAAGATTTTGGCCTGGGAGCTGGAGTGAGGAAAGACCCGGTCGAAGTTGAACTCGTAGGTGATGTCCTCCTTGCGCTTGCGGCCGACTTGGGACTCTTCTGCCTTGGAGAGGACGAGGCTCTTCCTGTGTTCTGGAGGGAAGTGGAGGTGGGTCATCCCCTTCTGGACCTCCTTCTCGCAGGGCAGCAGCAGCCGCACATGGCAGAGCACCCAGATGTTTCCCTTCAGCTCCTGGACAGCATTGTGCAGGTGTCGGTGCTTCATCTCCGACTTGTGCAGCTTCTGCTCCAGTTCGACCACCTGGACCCCAGGGCTTCCCTCTGGGCCCTCTGCTCAGCCAGATCCTCCTCCGCGTGGAGTAGCTCTGTCTCTCTGGCCTCCAGCCGGGCCTTCAGCCGGGCCACCAGCAACCCATTGGCCTCCTTTGCCTCGCGGCTGTCCGATTCCAGGTGGCTGATGGCTGAAGCCTGGCTCCGGAAGGTCTCCTCCAGCTCCTGCTCCTTGACCAGAAGCTCTGAGACCTTTCGGCTACTCTCCTTGCTCCTCCACCTGGGCTTTTGACTGTCCCAGCCCTGCTTGGAGCCCAGCCACCTGGAGCCGGAGGGCCTCATTCTCCCTGGCCAGGCGCTGGAGCTTCTACTTGTAGGCTTGCACCTTGGACTGGAAGTCGCTCACTTGCCCCTTCAGGTCCCAGGGGGCCCACTTCTTCTCCCCACCCACCCCAGTGGGGGCAGCAGAAGAAGAGGCTGCTGACCTGGAGAGCTGCCTGCATGGGACTGTAGTGTTGCAGTGTCCTGTGGCACCTGGCCAATTGCCACAGGACACTGCAATGATTAAAAATAATTAGACTTAGTGCGACGATAGAGAGCAAAGTTGTTACATTTTATATAAGCTCCATTTCCTTTGGGATACAGTAACACTTGCACATTTTTAAATCAGTGGAAACCCCATCTAGAACTAATGTGCAAAATAGAGTCGTAGCATTGATCACTGTGTACAGAGAGTATAATGCTTGCATCTTTGTAAGAATGAGTGGGTAACTTCATCTTGTATTGAGACACACCGGGACTGTGCACTCCTTTGTACATACTACACATTAACATTGCATTCTTGAAATCCATTTTGGTTTTTCCTTTTAAGGCATGCTATTTGTCAAAGATTTGCTTTTCTTGAAGCAGTGGGGATTGTTTTTGTTTTTAATATGAATTACAGAATGTAACTTTGGTAGTCTTGCTGGTATGTAAAACCTGTTCTTCTATCATTTTATGTAGTTTAAATCAGTGAGGCCCCAAATCCTTAATAAATAGTCATATTTTTCTTGGCATCTAAATTAAAGAGTACTGAAACCAATTGGGACCCTAGTTGGTAGGGTTTTTTACAATTCAGCTGTCACAGCTAAGATGATGCTCTCCCACATCATCACACATTGTATTGACATCATTGATGGAACACAGAAAGGGACACTCTACCCAGCAGACCTCAGTATTCAGGCAGGAAGATAAAAGCAGAAGTGCTTCTGAGAAGAGTGAAAATGGAGTAACCATTGCTTTCTGCTTCTGTAACCTGCTTGCTTCAAGGCCTAGAGGTTAACGGACCAAATAAGGTAGCAGGAAACCCAGAGTGAATGTGCTTAGAGATGCTGAGAAATGAGAAAGTGGTTTGATCAACATGTGTAAAGAGCATGCAACCAATTAACTACTGCTATTCAATAAGCCAATGAAAGGTTAGTCATGAGAGTTGCATGTGAATAACTTTGTAACAATGTATAACGGTGTATAAACTGCCTTCCTCAAAGAAGACTAGCCCTTCCTTCAGCCACCATCTTGAAGGGGAGAGAGGCAGGCAAGCTCCAACAGCCCTGTCTGGAAGAAGCAGAGCCCTCCCTACGGTCCAGCTGCCTTGTTCCAGGCCTCAGAGGGAGAGAAGAATGCTGGACCTGATCCCCTCCCCCCCTCACCATTCCCTTCTCCTTTTGTGTCGTGTCTTTTAGATTGTAAGCCTGCGGGCAGGGAACTGTCTGGTTAAAAAATAATAATAAATGTAAGCCGCGCTGAGAGCCATTAGGGCTGAAGGGCGGGATATAAATACCTAACTAACTAACTAACTAACTAAATAAATGACAATGAACAATGAGAAGAGTTGCGGCAGCAATTTCATCGCCATCTACTGGCGTGCTGTCGTCTTGGCTAAATAAACTGCGTTTTGTTTGGACTCCTTCGGTTTCCTGTGTCTTCACTCAAGGACTCCCCTTTCAAGTGAATATGTTGGGAATGTTTCCCTACCACTTCCTTAAATATTGTAGAAACAAGTTGTCTAGGCCTTTAAATACCTTCAAAAGCACTTTAAATTCAGTCCAGAGGTGCACTGGAATTGGTAATTAGCATTTAATTTCCCTTGGTTATTCTCATTACTTAAACCAGTATTTCATGAGAATCAATACTAGTAAAATAATAATAATAATAATAATAATAATAATAATAATAATAACAACAACAACAATAATACTTTTGTGGTTGCCTCATAACTGTGTATTATTTTAGGCATGAGGCAATTCAGTAGCAATAATACAAATCTACATGGTATCCCTGAGACCAAAGACAAGCAGAATAGTGTGCCTTCTTCCCATCACCCAGGACATAAGTCTACTACAGTTCTAGTAAGACTTGACTGTAAACATTCAGAGTGGCACCAGTGTGACCAACTATGCTTCAGGTGGGTGGAGTCTCCTTTCTTGGAGGTCTTTAAACAGAGGCTAGATGGTGATCTGTTGGGGATGCTCTGATTGAGAGTTCCTGCATGGCAGGAGGTTGGACTGGATGGCCATTGTGGTCTCTTCCAACTATACGATTCTATGATTCTATGATTTAGCTCTCAAGATCATAGGGAGGTGGGAGTCAACACCAGAAGTAGTACCATGTCATTGCCAGGCCTTTGGATAGAAGGTAGGCAGTCTGAATTACTCCAGAACAAACAGTGGGATGTCTATGAAGTGGAAGCAGATCCAAGGACTTCTGTTTGCCTTTGAAGATTATCACACATCAGGGAATTGCTGGGGAAACATTAGGAAAGTGTCTATGTGTGTGTGATGAACTGACTCACTAACCAGCCAATCAGAAGCCAGAGACCCTAAGCCAATCAGGTGCTGGCTGAGGAGTTTAAAGATTCCGCATGGCAGTTGGTTTGGTCAGTTAGGGTTTTGGAATTCTGAGGATTGAAGCTGGTGTTCAGTTAGGGAACAGTAGGGCCCAAGAGAGGACTGAGTTCCAGGGGTTCCTGAGGGAACAGTATTTTAGGGGTGTAGAGGTTCATGGTAAACCACGAAAGGTTCTGTTGGTCCCAGAGAGAGAGGGGACAGTATAAGTCTTGAGAGTCTACAAAAGAGACTTGGGACAAACCTGTACTTTAACAACAAAGCAAGTCAACAATTACAAATCCAAGTTACATTTTACAATTCTATGTTAAAATAAAACTTGGTTGTTGTTTTAAACATACCCTTGGCCTGTGTGTTGTACATGTAACATACACTACCAAAACTTTGGACACAGAAAGGGGTGGAACATATTAAAGAGGTGTCACAGTGTGTAACCCTGAAGCGCTTCCCCAGCATCAGGAAATCACGAGCTCCCTCTAGCGTCCTGGAATCGTTCAGGGAAAATGACTTTCCTATTAACGGAAATTTTGCATTAATAGGAAAGTCACTTTCCCTGAACGATTCCAGGATGCTAGAGGGAGCTCACGATTCCCTCTGCACACGTGTGCTTCCCTAACGTTTCCCTAGTAATTCTCTGATGGCAAGTTCATGTGTGAAAATCTTCTTTGTTGTGGGCAACAAATGAAAAGAGATAAATTGCTGGGACATGAAGCACCACCAGCTCAAGAGACAGTACCAAATGGTCTTATTTCAGACAGTAGAATAAACACTTTAGCAGCCAAGGGCAAGAACCATAGTGCAAGTGGCAACAACTCTCAGTTTCTCATCCACATAAGAAGATAAAGCAAATAACTATGTACATAGCAGCCCTCAGAGCTTTGCTTTGTTATGGGAAAATAACACAAGATGTTTCTAACATGTCTAAGTAGGCTGGTAAGATATTTTTGCATACAAACTGAGAAAGAAGAGATATGAGCATGTTTTATCAGCTCAGTAATGATTTTTTTTTTTTTTTGCAAAAATGTTTTTTATAGATTTCTTTGGTTGATGACCTTTGTATCTATCCAATCTATCTGCTCCTTTATGTGTTCAATCTGCTGGACTCTCCATAGTAAGTAACATACTGTAGAACTATTTCTAGATATCCTTGCTTCAAAAGCACTTCAAGTTCCAAGTCAGCATAATTTTAATTAAAATATTTGATATTTTCTACTTGAGGTTCAAAACAAATTGATTTCTCCTTGCTAATCTCTATGCTAATAGTAATTGAATATTCAGTGTAAATGTGTAATTTGCTAATAACTGTTAGAAAGAGTTATGACTATGCTTTCTGGTGAGTTTTCTGACTAGAGATATATTAAATGTAAGGAGAAATGGAAACAAATTAGCACATCTAATTGTTTTCCTCTTCACTTCAGGCACTAGTGTGCAGAGGTTAACATATCAACTAGTATTTCTATGAGTGAGCACAAAGTATGGTTGAAATTGCAAAACAGATTTCAGGCTGGCAAATTCTGGCAGAGTATACAAATGGTTCAGGAGAGCAAGCACAGGAGAAACCAAGCCAGACCAGGGTCTAATGTGGAAGGCTCATACTACTCCATTCAGTTCAAGTGCTCAGCATAAGACACAGTCTGAGAAAAGTTCAAAGCCAGCTAGGGAATACTGAAGAGAAGAATCCAAGGAACAAGCCAAAGATTGGGAAATGAGAGAACAGACACTGCACCACGATACTGAGCAGAAATAGTGGATTTGTTGCCTTGCAGCAAGCAGCCAAAATACTGTAAAGGTACCAGACCCCATCTTATCTTGGAAACCAAGCAGGGGCAGCACTGGTTAGTACTTGGATGAGAGACTGACAATACCAGGTGTTGTAAGCTATATTTGAAAGAAAAGAACTGGCAAAACCACCTCTGAGTATTCCACACCTAAGAAAACCCAGTGAAATTCATGGGGTTGCCATAGTCAACAGGTGACCTGAAGTACACACACACAAAGAGCAAAGAGATAGTCTTAACTGCAAATTTATAGGCATCAGTAAGTCAGCACAGCTAGATTCATTAGCTTAGTTATCCTTTTTAAAGAACGCAATGATGACTTCTGCTTCTTTGTTGCTCCCACTTTAATCTTGACAATCAAGCAAATGCAGTATTTCTTCCACCTCTTGAAAGTCCACATGGGATGGTCCAGGTTTGGCCTCCAAGGCAGGGCTGCTAGCCTCCTCGGGCTCCAAAGCACAGCCACTAGCCACCTCTTCCTCTGACTGGGGCCTGCCATCTGGGCTGTCCTCTTCCCTGTCGTAATCAGAGGCTGTCTCATCCAGGCACAAGATGAGAGCAGTGTAACCATTAGGAAAAATGTTTCCTACTCTGATTCTCCACTTTCTCAAAAGACACCACAAAAAAATTCAATGTTATTTTCATTAGCCCGATCTTGTGACTCAGATATAAATTGTTGGGCCCAGAACTGCACAAAATATTCCAGGTGAGGCCTGACAAAACAGAATAGAGTGGTACTATTACTTTCCTTGATATAGACACTATACTTCTATTGATGCAGCCTAAAATAGAATTGGCCTGTTTAGCTGCTGTATCACACTGTTGACTCATGTTCAACTTGTGGCCCACTAGGACTCCTAGTTCCCTTTCACATGTAATCTCATTAATCCATCCTATATCTATGCATTTCATTTTTCCACTCTAAGTACAGTACCATACATTTCTCCATGCTGAAATTCATTTTGTTAGTTTTGGTCCAGCTTTCTAATCTATTAAGGTCAATTTGAAATTTGATCCTGTTCTCTGGGATCAAAACTACTTCTCTTAATTTGGTGTCATCTGCATATTTGATAAACATGCCCTTTATTCTTTCATCCAAGTCATTGATAAAGATTTTGATTAGCACTGGGCCCAGGACAGAACCGTGTAACATCCCACTAGTTACTTCACTCCAGGATGAAGAGGAGTCATTTTTCAGCATCCTTTGCATTTGGCCAGTAAACCAATTACAAATCCACCTAACAGTCACATTGTCTAGCCCACACTTTACCAGCTTGTCTGCAAGAATATCATGGGGAACATTGTCAAAGGCTTTAATGACAGTTGAGTTGAGTGACATTAAAATATGGAGTTTCCTGATGACCAGAACAAGGCCAACAGTGTGTGTATGTTCAATACTCACTGTAGAGAATATGCAAATGCAACTGAGAATTGCCAAAGGAAAACCATCCAAAATAGAAAGCAGAAAGAGAGGATTCCTCTCTTTTCCCAGAAATGAAACCTATTTGGAGTGATAGTTGATGCAGGTTCATACTTCAAGTGTTGATACTGTATGAATAAGACATCTCTGTGTTAAATGTTCATGTTTTTGTCAGTGAGCTATAACGTTTGAAGTCTTTACACATTAGTACCATTGATGCCATTGTAATACTAGGCTAGTAGAACAGGAGCAAATGGACTCCAACTCCATTCTACTTTGGTCAAACTGATATCTATACTAGTTTTAGTAAGATTCGAAAATGTTAATGTCCAGAAGAAAGCCTGGCGGCAGAGAAGTTAAATTTCAGTACTTCAGCCACAAGGTTGTGAGTTCAATCTCAGGACTCCAGGGTTGACTCAGCCTTCCATCCTTTCATAGGTCAATAAAATGAGTACCCAGCTTGTTGGGGAAAATTGGATTACAGACTGTAAAATACTTAAGAGTGTTGAGTTCACTATTAAGTGGTATTGAAATGTAAATTCTATTACTATTGCTGATGAATGAAAACTAGATCTATTTTTTTTCAGATACATGTAGAATAATTGCTAATAAATAGTTTTAAATTGAAGGAAACCATTTTAACTGATTTTTCAGAGCAGAATTTAAGGGTTGGAGAACAAAATGCAGCATTCACTGCTGGAGGATCTTCTGAATGTGGTGGGTGTCATTTCTCCTGAGAGCACTAGTAGCAATGCAGTATAGGGACTGTGTGTGATGTGGCTTTTTCCATGGAGATGGAATATGTTAGTGGATTGTGAAACCACTGTTAAAAGTTACCAGGAGAAGGTCATTTATGTTTTGTTTTTGTAAGGTAACAGAAGGCACAGTAAAACTAAAATTGAGAGACAGGCCACCTTTAAGAATCTTAAGGCTCTTTCAGCCATTGTTTCATCCTGAAAACTCATGTGATATTGCAGCTAAGTGAGATGAGGTCTGCTTAGTACTTAGATGGGAGATGGACAGGGTATTCCAGAGAACTTCAGGTTGAGCTACCATAAAATACAGCTTGAAACTTGGAAAGGCAATGACAGTCAGTATAAGACAGCTATATTTTTCTATCTCCTCCACCAACCGTCCTATGTTCTTGCATCCCCAATCACCCTGCACCCATAATCTGAACACTGCTAGTAAATATCTGTGTATGGTTGGAAACCATGTTGATCATGTTCAAGAGTAATCAAGATGATGATGCCAATATCCAGGTTTTCTTAGAATTTCAAAAGCATAATTATTGAAATAACTTTCAAGTTGGAATATATCAAATTGCTATATAGTTGGCCATATATAGTGCCATGCCATTGGAATACTGAGTATGCTTCAGTGGAATTTTTCAATATCTGAGACAGAAACTTCCTCAGCATTTGGATCAGGCCTTGTGATTTCCTTCTTGTCACGAATTTATGCTTATAGATGTTTATGAGGTCTTCTGTGTAATCTTATAGTAGTGTCTAAACCGTAATGACCAGCAGTGAAATTTGCCAGCTGGCTTCAGGCTTTTCCTAAACTGAAAGATATTCAATTTGTTGGAGTGTGACAGATTATGGTATTCTGATGTTTGTTAACAGACGTGCATTTATTACTCTTCTTTCAGAAAAAAATTGTTATATACAGTCCAGAGAATAAAACAGATCTTAGTATAAAGAGATTATTACAGTAGAAGAAGCATGAATACTTGTTTAGGGGCCTGCATCCTTTTATGTGGTAAAATTAGAAACTGCATCTCTTTCCCAGTAGGTCTTACAACTATCTAATAGTTTTATGTTCTTGTAAAAGAGTTTTTCAATGTTTCCCTAGGAGGAGCATTTTTTCTGACATATATTGCCATATGACTTTCAACATCAAGTAAAGTGAAGCAAAAACCACATCCTGCTAGGCTTAATCAAACAAAAGTGTTGCTATTCACTAAATTTTGAAAGCATGATGCTTAATGCAAATTTCCATCACCTAGGAGTACTGTGCAGGAAGTCAATAAATCTCTTCAAATCACTGACTTATTTTGTGGTGTTGGTAGTAGTTTTCTAGAAGTTGCATTATTTGGTGAGTAAAAATTGGGTGAGTGCACCAAAGAATTCCAAAAATGTATCAGCATGTGTTTTATAGACTATAGCAAAGCATTTGATTGTATATATCACAAAAAGCTATGGAATGCACTCAAACACATGGACGCGCCACAATAGTCCCGATGAGAATCTGAACCAAGGACAAGAGGCTGCCATCAGAACAGAATTTGGGGAAACAGAGTGGTTCCTAATAATAGGCAAAGGGGTCAGGCAAGGCTGCATCCTATCACCTTACTTGTTTAACGTTTATGTTGAAAACATCATAAGAAAAGCAGAATTTGAATCAGAAAAAGGAGGAGTGAAGACAGGAGGAAACAACATTAACAACCTATGATATACAGATGACACCATAATATTAGCAGAAGACATTCAGGAATTGGAACAGGTAACAAGGAAGATCAAAGACGAAAGTGCAAAAGCAGGTCTGATGCTGAACAGAAAGAAAACAAAAATAATGTCCATAGAAGAAATGCACAAATCCAATCTAGACAATGAGGAAATTGAAATAGTTAAAGAATTCTCATATCTAGTACCAAATATTGACCAGAATGGAGACTGTGGTCAAGAAATAAGAAGAAGACTAGGAATGGGAAGGACAGCTATGAAAGAACTGGAAAAGATACTGAAGAGTAAAGACATACAACTGACCACTAAAGTCAGAATCATTCAGGCCATTGTATCCCCAATTGCCATGTATGGATGTGAGAGCTGGATAGTGAAGTAAGCAGACAGAAAGAAAATGAATTCATTTGAAATGTGGTGCTGGAGAAGAGTACTTAGGATACCATGGACAGCCAAGAAAACAAACAAATGGGTTCTTGAACAGATCAGACCAGGGCTTTCCTTGGCAGCAAAGATGATCAAATTGAGAATATCATACTTTGGCCACATGATGAGAAGGCACATAACACTAGAAAAAAACAATAATGCTAGGAAAAGTAGAGAGTAGAAGAAAGAGAGGAAGACCACAAACCAGATGGAAAGACTCAATCAGGGGTTGTGGCAAAGGCTTGCAGGACCTGGGCAAGGCAGTGGAGGATAGGGATTCTTGGAGATGTCTCATCCACGAGGTCATCATGAGTCAGAACCAATTCGAGGGCAGCTAACAACAACAATAAAAATATAACTTTAAGTAAATACATAAATACAATACTTGACAATTGTTGACAATTGTTGACCATAGTATTGTTGATGGTTAAAATGACCACAAACAAAACAAAACACCCTTTATGGAAAAGTAACTTAAAAATTGTAATACATAAGCAACTTCATTTTAGAGAAGATAGAGAAGAGAGACATACTCTGAAAACAATTTCAAGGAAATAGATATATAAAAAAATAAAATACCACTCATACCACTGAACACACACACACACACACACACACACAATTTTCCAATTCAGTTTAGGCAGACCAACAAGTATTGTTGGAAGTTCAATGGGGCAATTCAGGGCACTTGTCAGGGATTAAGGGTACTGAAACTAAGGCGGGTTATAAACTGCCACTTGGGACATCCTCAGGATGTCCCAGTTTAAAAAAGGGGCATCTCTTCCAGACGCCCCTATTCCTGTTATGGACTCTGTCTGTAACAAATGGTGGCGGCTGTTCCACACGGCCGCCGCCATCTTGACGTAATGGACGCTGTGCTTCCGCAAGTTGCGTGGCGCTAATGACGTTGCGAGTGCGCCATTGGTGCCTCACGCCAGAAGAAGCTCCATTTTGGAGCTTCTTTTTTGCTCTGTAAGGGAGCCGTGCGGTTTGGCTGCGGCGGCTAATTCGCGGAGCAAACAGCAGCGCCGGGAGACTGCCACAAAGCGGCTGTTTGTAACACCTCTAAAGGCTGGAATCTAAAGGAAATGTAAGGAAAATCAGCTGTTGTGATCTAAGTGACAAAACAACAACAACAACAAACAATATATAATATAATAAACTAGTGTTTCTATATTGAGATGAGTACTTTTTTTCCAACCAGGTTTCTGCAATTTGCAGGAGAAGCATCTGCACAAAACTACTCTCATTTCCTATTGTAAAGCAAACCACATCAACACAAATGCATAGAGTAACAAGCTTTTTCAAATATATGCAAACAACCCATCCAGCGCTGCAGCCATTATATTTTGCATAAAAAATGGTGTGTGCAATTTCCAAGAAAAAAATCTTTGAAGTGTTTACACTTTTGCTGAAAACGCACAAAAGAACTCCACTAATGATAAGAAAATACTCAAGGTTTCTTATTTTCACCCATGAGAGGAAAAGTAAAGATTTATATCCTTAATGGATAGCAGATGGTAGACTCATGGGTTTGGAAGGGACCCAACAAGACCACATAGTGATATATATCTCCCAAAAGATGATCAATAGGAGAAATAGGCATGAAGAAATTCATTGGTCAGAATCCTATTTAGGTAAATTTCAGGCACAATGAGTTTCAGGACAACTACAAGTGTATCCCCTGATTTCTTGTGGGAGAGGATGTTGTGTTTTCATTCCAGCATTCTCTAAGCAACATAATAATCCAAAGGAGCTATGCAAGCAAACCTGCTTCCCCACCTTTGTTATTGTGTGCCTTCAAGTTATTCCTCTGCCACCACACAATGGGATCTCAGCCACTGTATTTGCAATTTTGAATAGAATTGCTCATGTCATACCTCCTAAAAGTGGCAGAGGAATGCATTTCAAACATTTGTGAGGGTCACAGTTAATTTTCCCATAGGGAAGGAATCAGGCACACAAAACCTTGTGCATATATTTAAAATGTACACACCTAAAAATGTGCACATTAGGTAAAAGACTTTTTAGTCAATTCAAAAACTGATTGTGTTAAGAAACAACAACAGGAGGAGGAAGGGATGTATTTTGAAAAACATGCAGAAAATTATGTATGTATTTTCATGTGGAAGATGGCAGGAGGGTAGAGATAGCCCATGATCCAAATACACATAAAGATTGTAAAAGGAACGTGGGTTGCAAACTGAAAAACTCAATAATAATAATTACTAATTTCTTCATACTCAGACAGACAATAGTATTCAGTTGAACAGATATGAGATTTTTAAAAATGTTTCCAATAAATAAAGAAAGAAAATCAAGAGCCCTGTGATAAATACAAAATTCACTCCAAATTTATCTTTGTTTAACATAGTTGGCCAGAACGGGACCACTATTCTCTGATGGATCTTTGGCTTCTCCTGAGATAGCAGCCACATATAGGCATTAGAAATATTTCAGTCAAACTTCTGTTCTGGATAGGGTTTGAGAATTATTTTTTGTCCCAGTCATTCCTTTTCCTTTCCAGGTGTTTGGTTTATGGGAGCAGGAATTGCTCTGCATTGTCATTTACTTGTACAAGCCATCTGGATGAGTGTATCCTACAGGCTGCCTTTTTGCAGCACACTTGCTTCCTGGGATTGTGGAATCCTCTTGTAGGGGTAGATCCGAAAGATGGTGTGGCAATGGAGGGACTGTGAGATCTACCTCACAGCTAGGGCTGGAACAGGAGCGCATTAACATGTAAGAGGTTTTAAATTTCAGCCATTCAGCCTTTAACTTCCCCATTCCATAGTCTGTACACATGGGGCTCTTGGTGTAATGGATGAGCTTTATTTTGCACATCTTTTGCCAATAAATCCTTTCATCTGAAAGGATAGTATGCCACATTTGGATTTTTGCATTGATTTTATTCAATTTGAGTTTACTCACATTCCATCAAACCCTTTCAGGATAATAAAGCTGACATACACCCGTGTGGTTTCCCATTATTGTATCCTAACTAGAGTTTGATACTGGCCTTTCTGGGTTGTCACACTGAAGAGCTTTTCTGGGTCCCTCCAATACAATTTTTCTACAAATCAACTGTAAATGAAATGTGTTGGTATCCTCAAATGAAACAAAGTATGGAAAGGCAAATCATTATATCCCATCCCCGCAGCTACATAATGCTCCAAATTAATGAGCATGGTAGTGCTGGGAACTTGTGCCAGAATTCAGAACTCACTTTTACAATTTGTAAAACTCAATTTGACTGTCAGCCAGAATTTGGCTCACCCCTTACTGGATGCAGATGAGCAAATAAACATTCTTCAAGGCTCTGTGGTTTCATACCCTGCTTAAAGAGGCTCCCCTTTCCCACCCATTTTTTCAATAGCTCATTAACATGTAAGAGGTTTTAAATTTGAGCTATTCAGCCTTTAACTTCCCTCATTCCATAGTCTGCACACACGGGGCTCCTGATGTAATGGATGAGCTTTATTTTGCACATCTTTTGCCAGGAAATCTATTTAGGATTGTTTTGGAGACAGTAAAGATGGCAGAAATAACATGTCCTCCCACTGCAGCATATGTCCCTGTATTATCAAGCTGCCAACATGCCTTCTGTTGCCAAAGTCCATTGCTGTTTTCTTCCAAGGGTACAGTTTCCAGTTGCATTCATTTCACCTGCACATTTTGTAGTTCTTACATAGACTGAAATATTTCACATGGAAAGAAAATAGGTGATTCAACAAGTAGAAATTACAGCATTTGTTATAATCATGTTTACTTCTTTCCAATGATAAAGAAGCTCACAGAGATAGCAGTTTAAAATTTTACCAGTTCCCATTGGTTTAATAATCTTTCAGATCCCATCTAGGGGAAAGGAGAAAGGAAAAATAATAATAAACGTTAGTTTATTTTCTATTATAAGCCTTCAAGTCA
Organism: Sceloporus undulatus; assembly: GCF_019175285.1. Taxonomy (NCBI): domain Eukaryota; kingdom Metazoa; phylum Chordata; class Lepidosauria; order Squamata; family Phrynosomatidae; genus Sceloporus; species Sceloporus undulatus. The sequence continues at coordinate 300,539,513 of NC_056522.1, read as the reverse complement.
ACGCTTTAAATTGTATCATAGGGTTTTCTTGGCAAGATTCATTCAGAGAAGCTTTGGTGTTTATCACACTGAGGTTTTTGCAGCTTTTTGCAGCTAAGTTCCAACGTGACTGCAGGTCCAATGATGCGAATTCACACTAAAACATGATGTATGATCTCACGTGATTGCTTTCTATGGGGGGTTCTTACAAGGCGCTTCCACATTCAATCTGCACTGACCCCTCATTTTAGGGAATTCGGAAACAAGCGATTTCACCAAAATTTGCTTCTAAGCTCACTTCAATTTCACTTCAAATTGGTATGATTGGTCTGGTGTGGAAGATAACTCCAAATGTCACCCCCCTTGGCCCCCTGTGTCCTGCTCCTTCATCCCCCTCCCCCTCCTTCACCCATCTCACCCACTCTGCCACCCTGTCACCTATTCATCATCCCCCGCCTTCTCCTAGACCCCAATATGCTCCCCTCCTTCACATGCCACCTATCCCATCATCCCCCACCTGCTCCTACACCCCAATCTGCTCCCTCCTTCACCCTGCCACCTATCCCATCATCCCTGCCTGCTCCTACACCCGATCTGCTCCCCTCCTTCACCCTGCCACCTTCCCATCATCCCTTGCCTCGCTCCTACACTCTGACTTCTCCCTTCCTTTACCCTGCCTACTATCCCATCATCCCCTTCCTGCTCCTACACCTCAATCTGCCCCCTCCTTCATCTTCCACCTATCCCATCATCCCCTGCCAGCTCCTACACCGATCTGCTTCCTTCCTTCACCCTGCCATGTATTCCATCATCCCTGCCTGCTCCTACACTCCAATCTGCTCCCCTCCTTCACCCTGCCACTGGGTTGCCATATCCCCCCCGGCGGGACAGTCCCGGTTTGGCGTGCCGTCCCGGTCCGTCTGTTTTGCGCCCCAAACGGGACGCCCCGCCACTGCGGCCACCTCAGCCCGCGCGGCGTCTCCAAGGCCTTGCTGAGGCCTGGAGGGGCTCTCCGCGGTTGGACTCCAGCCGGGAGATGCTCCCTCCTGGGCCCCCAGCTAGGCCTGGGAGGAGGAGGAGGGGAGGCCGCTTCCCACCGCGGCTATGGCCGCGCTGAGGGGGGCTCTCTGTCCTCCTTTCCGGCCTGGGAGCTGCCGAGGCTTCCTCCCAGGCCGGGAAGGAGGAGGGGCCGCTTCCACCGCGCGATGGCCGCAATGAGGGGCGGCCCTCCCCTCCTTCCCTGGCCTGGGAGCCGGCCGAGGCTTCCTCCTAGGCCGGGAAGGAGGAGGGGGCCGCTTCCCACCGCGCGATGGCCGCGATGAGGGCGGCCCTCGCCCTCCTTCCCAGCCTGGGAGCCGGCCGAGGCTTCCTCCCAGGCCGGGAGGAGGAGGGGGCCGCTTCCCACCGCGCGCATGGCCCGATGGGGCGGCCCTCGCCCTCCTTCCCAGCCTGGGAGCTGGCCGAGGCTTCCTCACAGGCCGGGAAGGAGGAGGGGGCCGTTTGCCACCGCGGCGATGGCCGCGATGACAGGCGGCCCTCGTCCTCCTTCCCGGCCTGGAGCTGGCCGAGGCTTCCTCCCAGGCCGGGAGGAGGAGGGGGCCGTTGCATTGCGGCGATCGCCACGATGACAGGCGGCCCTCGTCTCCTCCCAGCCTGGGAGCCGGCCAGGCTTCCTCC
>NC_056522.1:300513841-300524211 GCF_019175285.1 Sceloporus undulatus | reverse complement strand
ACCTCCTGACACATTTACCCTGACTGACAGACAGAGAGCCAACATCAAATAGTAATCTGAGTTTGGACTAGGACTCTGGAAGACAAGGCTTTGTTTCCCTGCAAACCTTGAAAACCCTGGTTGACCCTGAGAAAATCACAATCTCTCAGCCAAAGAGGAAGGAAATGGCAAACCTCTTCTCAACAAATCTTGCCAAGTAAACTACAGAATAAGGCCACTATAAGTCAGAAATAACTTGAATGACTTTTTGAATAACTTTAAAACCTATGAAACTTGTATTTGTCTTTATTCTGGTGTGTTACAGAATACCTTAACCATGATGTGTCCTAGGAGCTGCAGTCTAGTTTTGTTCTATATTTTGAATGACAGCTTAGTTTTTATTTTACTCTATATCTTGAATGGCACCTTGGCCAAAGCTCCCATCCCAAAAGGAAGCAGAAAGAAGTTTGGAAGGTAGCTAGAGACTATGGCCCCAGATACTAACAGAATTACTGTTATCTACCGATGTATGCTAATTACTAAATTAAAGAGAGTTAACCCCATGGGGAGTCATAATACATGTAAATGTCCAGGAGACTGCCAGATAGGGATGCAATTTTGTTTGTAAATTTAATCTTTGCAGGTATGGCTGAATAACTTTAAAATTTTCCTCCTCACTGCAAGAAAGTCATCAAAACCTATGCAGTTTTTGAAAACTATTCAAAGTTTGGGACTTTTTCTGTGCCAAAAAAAAAGAAGGGAAAAAAAAGAAAGAAGCAGTCCTATCTTCAGCTAGAGGGGTAACGGGAGAAAAAGAGCCCTTAGCTTGGTACTGAAGATGAAACACAGTGGTAGAAAAAGTGCAATGGTTAATGTGTTCAATTCATACAATTAAAATGCAAATTAATAATATGCAGAATGAAATACTTTGCATAATATGCAAATTAGGTGCCTGAATAGGAGGGACTGGAATATGGCAACTCTAGTGTGGCTGAAATACCCTCACAGTTTCAGAACTCCACTTCAATGTAGATAAGACTTGTTAAACTTTTCTCTTTTGTTTAGAGGATGGAGCAAATCTCAGTAGTATTCTTCCTGATTCTCTTGCCTAGTGATCATTATTTTATTTTTCCTATTCTGAAACAACTAAATCCTGACAATCCACAACAGAGGTTCTCAACTTTGGTTCATTCATTGATGATCAACCCATGAGACTGCACACAGAACATGAGATGAAATATGGGCAATCTTATTTAAACTGTTACCTATTTAAACTTGTTTTTAGAAACATGTAAGAAGGATGGGAGCAGGACATGAAGGAGGAAGAGACAGATACCATGACAGACCCAGGGCCTGTGGAAAGATGACAAATCAAGGAATTCCTGATATGCTCATCCTGGCTGGAGGCATAGAGGATGGATATTCGACAATAGCTGAGGCATCGTGCTGCTGTTGTGTTTCTTGCTGATGAACCCTGATATCTCAGATTGGACACAGGCTACTAGAGCCCTGGAAAGGAATTTTAGACTAGAGCTTTGCTTTTCTCCTCTGGCTTAATACTATCAGATTAGTCTTTGAAGTCTGTAAGTTTTGCCTGTTCCCTACTGGCATTCTTGCTTTGACCTCCTGATCTCTGCTTGCTGCCACCTAATGTAAGCAAAGTCAAAGACTTTCATGTCCGGCATCCATAGTTTTTTGTAAGTTTTTCGGGCTATGTGGCCATCAGATGCCAGCCACAGATGCTGGCGAAACATCAGGAAGAAAATCTTCTAGAACATGGTCACATAGCTCAAAAAACTCACAAAAAACTATGTAAGCAGGACACCCCCTTAGACTTTTGATCCATGAGAGCAGTTTCAGAGGCACAGTATAGGGTAGGCAAAAAAACGGGGGGAAGAACATTCCTACCTGGCCCCAAAACGACCAGCAAACGTACACTGCGTTAGAGGTGGGAAGGTGGGTCAAAAATTCAAAAGGCAGGAGCCTGAGGGTTAGTAGGGCCATACACACCACCTTGGCTCTGCCACCCAGCCCTCCTTGTTTTGGTGAAAGGTTCCCAAAAAATGTTATTGTAGCATTTCCTCATTGGAGGCCATTAAACACTTATCCCTTCTGCCATGAGGACAGCGCAGGGGCTTAAGTGTTTGGTTTGGACATCAGCTCCCAGAAGCCCTAGCATTACTTGGACAAAAGTCAGGAATTATGAGACCTGAAGCCCCAATCATTTGGAGTGCCAAAGGTTGGGAACCACTGGTCTATAAGATTCTAATTAGAAAGTTGTGGGCCCAACATAAAGAACTGGTAATAATCAGTACACCAAAACAGCTGGGACTAAATCCAGTTGCTAGTCCTAATTAGAGTAGTCCCAATGAATAAACCGAACTTCTTAATTCAGTACTTACACAAATCCCATTGATTCAATGGCTGTATTCTAATTAGGACTAACAAATGGATTGCATCCTTGTTTAGCATGATTTGGCTAACATTTGCACACTGAATATGTTTGATTAGAAGCAATTGCCAATGAAGTCAATGGTATTTACTTGCAAGCATTTGTATTCAAATTTCAGATTAAATTGGATTTTATGAAAGATTGACCTGCTTTGACAATATATTTTTTTAAAAAATGTAATTTGGTATGCTTTGAACACACAGAGAAATTGAATAGTTAAAATTACTCCTTGCATTTGTTAGTGTCAATAATAAATGAAGAACAAAGTACTAATGAGAAAAGGGATCAAGAAAAACTTTAGCTCTCTTACTTTTGATAGCATGCTGGAATGATTTTGTCTCAAGTAGAACAAAGATAAACTTAAAAGAAGAATAGTCTATAGTTTCAATATATTGTATAATTATTGTGAAGTCGAAGGCTTTCATGGCCGGCATCCATAGTTTTTTGTGGGGTTTTCAGGCTATGTGGCCATGTTCTAGAAGAGTTTATTCCTGATGTTTTTCCAGCATCTGTGGCTGGCATCTCTAGAGAATGCTAGGATGGAAGAGAGTTGGGTATATATACTGTGTGACCCTGGGTAGGGAGGAGTGATTTCCATGTTAATCTGTGTATTGTTCTGTTATTGATGGCAAGGCCTTAGGGTGGGAGGATATGCAACGAGGATTAGTGTCTGCTAAATGGTGATCATTGTCTGCTGGGAAAGCCCCTGACCCTGGGTAGTTTCTCATTTGCATTTGCTGAATTTTGCCATTTTTCAGGACTGTTAGCCAAACTTTGTTCACTTAAACGTTTCTTCTTTTTGGTTGAAATTATCCAGATGTTTATGGATTTCAATGGCTTCCCTGTGCATTCTGACCTGATAGTTGTTGGCATGGTTCAGAATTTCAGTGTTATCAAACCATATTTTGTGCCCAGGATGGTTTATAACATGTTCTGCTACTGCTGATTTTTCCGGCTGACTCAGTCTGCAGTGTCTCTTGTTTTCCTTGATTCATGTTTGTATGCTGCATTTGGTGGTCCCTGTGGAGACTTGCTACCCCATTCTCTCAGTGATCATGATAAAAAAGACTTCAGAAATCTAAAGCAGGCTTTTTTGGTTCCTTTTTATGTCATGCCTTAAGCGCTCTAAGGATGTTTTGCTCCATCACATAAATTCTATTAATACATTTATAATAAATCTATTGGAGTTCGTTTTAGGGTCTGTGGAATTTTAGTGATTTTAGCCGTATTGACTCATCCACATTTTTTAACTGAGATTTTTTCCATCTGTAGCTCACAGATGAAAGTGATATTTTTCCATACATATATGATTAAGTGATATTCTACTGACTTCGGTAAGACATAGCCTTACACGTGTATGAACACAGGTTTACAGCTGAAATGTCAATTAGAAAACATTCAAAGTTCTGTGATTTTTAAAACCTCGGGATACCTTTGTTCAGATTATATGTACATGCCACTTTCCCCTGCATCTAAAGAAGCATATCATAATTCTAAAAGGAAAAGTTGTAAAAAGTTAAACATGACACAGACTTGAATCAACAGGTAGTCCCAACTAGAGCAGATCCACTTAATCAGTAGGCTCATTCACTCTGGTTTCTCTTCAAATCGTATAAATCTCATTCACAATATACAATTATAGGGCTATGGTTCCACTTTAACTGTTACAGTTCTGTCCTGTTAAATCCTGGGATTGACAGTTTAGGAAAGAGCATTTAGAACTCCCAGTCAAAGAGATCGAGTTTGTAGGAGAACAAATCCTACAAACCCCAGGATTTCCTAGCATGCAGCCATAGCAATTGAAGTGGAATAGTAGTGCTATATTTATGTAGTGTGAAAGGCCCAGTGTTAACCCACAATTGCAAAACTGATTCAGTGGTTCTACTCTAATTGGGACTACCAATAGGTTCAGCCACAAAAGTTCAGTCACAGCTGTGTTGTCCCAAAATCCTTCTATGTGGAGTTAATGTACAGTATCTACTTTCATTGAAAAATGACTAGGAACTTACTTCTGCCTATTGTCAGTACATTACATGCCTATAGTTATATTTGACTTGCCTAGTCCTGCAGGCAATTGGAACTTCACAAGAGAGCATGTAGACAAGTGTGCTAACTACCCCTGTTTCATTTTCCCCATTCTCCAGGAACTAGTCTCCTTCTATAGACTCTCTATTTGAGCAGATACCTAATTTTCCAGAGTTCAGGATGGCTTTATAAGTAGAACAATCTTCCAGTTGCAAATGTTCACTTTTCAATCTATGAAAGATGATAAGAATGGAAATAAGGTGATGGCAGGTTTGGAGGTAACACACAAATCCCTGGTCTTCCTCATTAAATTCTAATAGAATGAAATATTAGAACTACATTAGGTCAGTGACCATAACTGTGGAAGGAAATGTATCTTCTCTGTTTTGGACCCAGTTATGAAATGCCCTCCCCTTAGATGCCTGATCGGTGTCATTTCATTCCCAAAATACGGCTTTGTTTTAAAGCCTTTGGGACCCAATTATTTTAGCCAATTTTGCACATATATAATGGTTCTCAGTTATTTTAAAACTGTTTTAATTGATTTTAGATTGTCTTGTTTAAAGTGTTAAATGGTGTGATTTGCTTTAATATTATTCTTTTTTCTTTAAACGGTTCTAAATTGTTTTTTGTGGGTTTTTCGGGCTATGTGGCCATGCTCTAGCAGAGTTTCTTTCTGACGTTTCTCCAACATCTGTGGCTGGCATCTTCAGCCACAGATGCTGGCAAATCGTCAGAAAGAAACTCTGCTAGAACATGGCCACATAGCCCGAAAAACCCACAAAAAACTATGGATGCTGGCCATGAAAGCTTTCGACTTTACATTGGTTCTAAATTGTTTTTAATTGTACCTTCCCCTGTTGAAGTGGAAGGAAGGTGAAAATGAAATGGATGCTGTTTGGAGCTCAGTTCCTCTTTTTCAGAATGGAAGCAGTCACTGCTCAGCTATAGGACATTTGAGATTTATCCTCATAGAATTATAGAATCATAGAGCTGGAAGAGACCACAAGGGTCATCCAGTCCAAACCCTTGCCATGCAGGAAATCACAATCAAAGCATCCCCGACAGATGGACATCCAGCCTCTGTTTAAAGACCTCCAAAGGAGGAGACTCCACTCCACCCTCATCTTCTGAAATGAGTTGATGATGAAATTTATCTGAAATGAGTGGGAATATACAGGTGTAGTACAGATGTAGTAATAATACATGCCATGCAATCACAGAATTGGGTAAGAAAAAGTTCTGTGGTCTGGGCTAAAGCAATGTGTTAATTATAGAGAGGCAAAATTTGAAAGGTGTGAAGCAGTTGGTCACTGAAGTGCTTCTCATGCTATTTGATGTGATGGACTGGTGTCTCTCCCCATATTGTCAAGGGACCAGTAGTATATTTGTTCATACTATTATCGATCTGAAGGGAGAAGTGGGAAATATAAAGAAATTATTATCATTATCATCATCATATTGTTTCCTGGAAACTCATCCTTAGGCCAACAGCTGATGGCTCAAGGACAAGCAATCTGAGTAGCACTGGGTTGCAGAAAACAGAAAGATGGGCAGACTTCAAAGAAAGAGAATGAATTTGCCATCTACCTCTTCGGCTACACCACAACCCTAAAATGGTGGATACACAAATGTGGGAAAGGCAGTGAGAATAATCAATACAGCAATATATTTCAGCACTTAAATTAAAACATTCATAACAATAATTAAAAATGTTCACTACACTGTGTTAAAGGGAGGGAGGGCAAAATGAAAAGCATGAAGGATTTTATTATTATTGAGAAAACATCTTCAGTAGTAAAGCAGAAGTAAAAGTTAAATCTTCTAGTAATGCATTGCACCACTGCTTTCCCTTCTTGTTTGAAAGCTGCTATTTCTATTAATACAATGGACACCTTGTACTCTTTGAGGTGACTCATACTCTCAGTGAACTGAATGCAGAACCTTCCTCCTCCCTGTACCACACAAGCTGTTTGTGCCAGCGCTGTGACATACTGTGAATGGAGGGTTACAACAAGTACTCCTCCCTTCTCCTCTTCCACCTGCAGCTTGTACATGTTTATTTGCATAGCCTTTCTGCCTTTACCTCACACCGTCCTGAAGCAAAAGGGATTGCTAGGATTTTAGAGCACACTATGATAAAGATATGCAGTGTATTTTGTGATGCTGAGTTAAATTTCTATTATTATAGTAATCTCTGACAGTGGTAATAGTGGTTGCTTTTTACATAGCTTCTGCCCATTGCTTACTGCAAATTATATCAAGCCTGGATCACCTCAGACAACAGCATTAACAGTGAAGTGTCATTGTTTGAAAAAGGAAGAATAATCATATGAATTAATTGGGAGCTCACCCAAGTGACTCTACATTTCTTATTTCATAAGAAGTCCTTTGAGATAACAAAAGCATGTATTCTATGACTCTTTAGGATTTTATTTTTCTTTTCTTTTTCATATTCCCAGGTTTGATTTGATAGAGTCAGTATCAAATCACGCAAGAGCATTTTGTGTTTTATGTGTTCACCATGCAGCATACAGTGATGGAACTTACATTTTCAAAAACATTTTCAGACAGATCTATGTCAATATAAAAAGAAGAGAAGAATCTTGTAGGGTCTTTGAAACTGACCAAATTTATATTGGCATAAGCTTTTTTGGATTCTAGTCTACCTCTGCATATAGGCAGACGTCATACATGCAGATGCATGTAGTGACTTCTATATAGACAAATGTAGGGAGGGAGGACATAAAGAAGAAGAAAACATAACAGCTTATGCTGAAATTAATTGTTCAGTCTTAAACATGTCACAGGATTCCCTGCATTACTAAGGAAGGTCAAAGATGAAACTACAAAGGCAGGAGTAACACTGAACATAAAGAAAACAAAAAATAACCAGGGTAAAAAGCCACAAATTCAACCTAGACAATGAGGAAATTGAATTGGCGAAAGAGTTCATGTACCCAGGGTTAATCATTGATCAGAATGAAGACTGCAGTCAAGAAATCAGAAAACAACTATGAATGGGAAGGGCAGCTGTGAAAGAATTAGACAATATCCGAAAGAGTAAAGATATGCAAATGAACAGTAAAGTTAGGATCATCCAAACCCTTGTATTCCTCATCACCACATACAGATGTGAAAGATGTACAGTGAAGAAAGTGATAATATCAACTCATTTGAGATGTGATGCTGCAGAAGAGAGCTGAGGATACCGTGGGCAGCCAAAAAGATAAACAAATGGGTCCTTGAACAGATCAAACCTGAAATCTCCTTGGAAGCCAAGATGATTTAAATTGAAGCTGTCATACTTTGGCCACATCATGAGAAGGCACAACTCATTAGAAAAGACAATAATGCTAGAAAGGTAGCAGGTAGTAGAAAGAGAGAAGGACTGCATGCTAGATGGACAGACTCAGTCAGAGAAAGTTTTCTTGTTCTTGTTGTGTGCGTTGTCCAAGGTTACCCTTGCTGTGGTCCCAATGCTGTCCAGTGTCGTGATCCTGAAACGGCTGCCAGCAGGACCACCTTTTTGCCACACCTTTTTGGGCTGGTTTCAGGCCATCTTAGGTGGACTTGGAGTGAATTCCAGGCTGTTTGGAGGCATGAATTGTTTGAACACCATACACCCAAAGCACCTGGAAGGCAGTTTATTTGGCCGGTGTGTTTTGGGCTCCAGTCTCTAGAGTTATAGTCCAACACTTAAACCACTAATATGAAATATGTTACTAATATGAAATAACTAAAACAGTGGAAAGGGGAGAAATGATTATTATTTTTCTTTTGAACTCCTCAAATAAATTAATATTTTAATAGTTTTATACAGAATCAAATTGTGAAGACTATAATTACCTTATCTGGATATGTTCTCCTCTCAGTTTGAAATATTGAGATAATGGCTTTGTTGTATTTTCCAGTGAATGGATTAGAGATTGTTTTAAGTTGTGTATATGTGTATGTGCCTACAAGCTGCCTGTCAAGTTATGGCAACAGTAGGCCCCTGAAATCTATGCAACAGCCACCATAAATTTGTCCTCAGAACCATTATAGTTGCATTTGTCAGTATCAGAGGGAAGAATAATTGGAGCTAACTTCTTTGATTTCAAGGAGGATATGTCTAAAATAGAACAGTCTCAGTTGAGTATTCTTTGTTTTAGGGAAATGTCACTTTTGATTTTTGCTAGGACTCATTTATTTGACTTTCTAGCAGTCCAGCCTATCCGCAGAACCCTTTTCCAGTACCATATTTCAAACGGGCTGATTTTCTTCCTATCAACTTTCTTCACCAGCTTTTGCAACCATACATAGAAAATAGAAATACAATTGCATAGGAGTAGTTTGCTGAGCCCAAAGAGTTTAGCAATACTAGACAATGACAAAAATTTTATATTTTAAAAGCATTTCTATGAAAGAGTAGTCCAGTTAACTGCTAGTTTGGAAGAGTTAATGGAGCTATTTTCAGAGGTTATATTGGTATGAGTGAGAAACAAGTGGCTGGAATTGAATGGGCAGCTCCTTTCTAATCTACTAGTGTTCATTTGAGGCAGGTCGTTTGCCTAATCCTGTTTGCATAGTTTGAGATCTGGGCTGTTCTTCATATGTTATTTGCATGCCCAGGGGCAAGTTTGCTTAAGCTGAAGAAAGACTCAACATAAAGAAGTTTGGAGGTAAAAGGCCACAACTATTTATTGCAGTTATTTGGCCCATTCATGGGATAGGATCCAAGCATTAGCCAGCCTGTGTGCTGCCTGATGAAACCAAACTTCTGGCCTCCTCCAGAGAACAGAAGTGGGCCATGCAGTCTCCCCTGTCCAGCAGTCCTCCGAGGAGAGCCCCTGTGCCTCCACTTGAGTGAGAGTACTGGTATGTCTCAACATTATGGGATTTGTAGTTTGTTGTGATACTAGTGTTCTGTAACAGAGAAGGCTAAATATCTCACAAAACTGCAAATGCCACAATTCCACAGCACTGAGTCATGACAGTTAAAGTAGTGTCAAAGTGCATTATTTCTGCAGTGCAGATGCAATCTAAGTAATACCTTCATTATTTAGATAATGATGTTTCACTGGTGTCACTTCAGTATCAAGCAGAGCCACAATATATTATATATATCTAAATGTTGTTGAACTTATATTTTAGAATCCTGCTTTCTTAGATGTAGAAGTTAGATTCACTTGGAAGAAAACAATGCTGATTTGAAGGTCTGGTTTACAGGTCACATTTTGCCATCAAACCACATACAGATATTTAAATGACTAGTTATAACACTTTTTATGCTAAAAACAGAGTTTCTTTTCAGATGCATAGCATTACTGGAAAGGAATAATTTGTATAAAATAAAAAATATAAATTTATCCTTGAGTTGTACACATTTTTTCAGCCATGAACAAACTGTGGATGTGTCAGATTCATTCATGATGTAACATATCTTTGCTTCCTAAAGAATAAGATGACATTTCTTGAATATTATTCTATGTATGCAGAAAGTATTGTAAATGTTAAAGTTATTAAACTTCACATATACATTGATGGAGATGTAAAAAAAAAAGTTTAATATTGACAGACCATAAATCCCTTACCAGGTTTTACTAGTAATAATGAGTCAGTCCAATACTGAAGTAATATATCTCCAATGCATCAGTAGCCAGATAATATTTATTTAATTATTTATGGTATTTATACCCCACTCTTCAGCCCTAAAGGCTCTCAGAGCAGCTTATAGTTCTTATTATTTTTAAGTAGATGGTTCCCTGCCATGTCTAAAGAGATATGACACAAAAGGAGAAGGGAATAGTGATGGGGAAAGGGATCAAGTCCAGTGGTTCTTCTCTCCCTCTGAGGGCTGGACCATGGCAGAAGGACTGGAGGGAGGCCCATTCTTCTTACTCTGGCTAGGCCTGATGGATTTGGGCCTGCT
>NC_056522.1:300462980-300513831 GCF_019175285.1 Sceloporus undulatus | reverse complement strand
TTTTCACTCCCTCCCAGGCTGGATGAAGTCAGATGCCATGGAGGAAGGACTCTTCTTCTTCAGGCTAGCCCTGATGGAGTTGGGCCAGCCTTTTCACTCCCTCCCAGGCTGGATGAAGTCAGATGCCATGGAGGAAGGACTCTTCTTCTTCAGGCTAGCCCTGATGGAGTTGGGCCAGCCTTTTCACTCCCTCCAGGCCAGATGGTGTCAGATGGACTGGAAGGACAGCTAACTTATCATATGCATCAGATAGACTATTGTGTGAACTGAATGCCAGGTTAGATGGGCTTTTTATCTGCTTCATATAAATTGTATAGCATTCTTACATTCACAGCTTCATTGAATGAGCAACCACTCAATGTTTTTGCCTAGGAGGGGCGCCACCACAAGAACCACATAGACATTGTGAGAGGAAAGGCCTCAACTTTATTTAAAACAAACAGCAAACAGTGTAGGGTTGGCCCAAAGCATGAGGTCAGGATCTGAATTATCGAACAACCCCCCAGTTGCTCGATGACTGAAAGGCCTGGACACGGCCGGACCTCGGGATGACCTAGGGGCTATGGAACGCCATCTAGCAACCATCCGATTACATGTTTTTCCATGAGCCCCTAGTCACTGGGTTACACTATAATGTTATGGCCCCCACAATGGCCACAGTGTATGCCCTCAGTGCACCCAGGTCCCCAAGGACTCCCGCTCCAGTGCTCTGCAGCCCTGGAGACCACTCCCCCCACCTATGCTGCTGCCCCAAGTTGTGACTAGCACCAAACCAACCCTAGGGAGGGAGATTGGGGAGCTGATCTAAAATGGCCCTGAACAGTGGGCCATGTGGCCTTAAATAGGCCAGTCTAGAGGAGGGGCTGGGAGAAGGTTGCTCCTCCCCCTCCAGGCAGAGCACCAATTGTCTGCCTTGGAGGACTGGAAGGAGCAACCATAGAGAGGTCCTCAAAGGGGCAAAAGAGACTTCTTCCCCGGAAGTTCCTCCCCCAACAGCCAATCAGAGGTTTTGTCCGCCCCAGCTAAGCATGCTGGGGCGCGCCGAGGCCCAAAGACCTGTCATGGCTGGTGTGGCCTCCTGGCGGCAACGCAGCTTGCCAGGAGAGTCCAGCAGCCGTTCTTTGTTGGATAGATTCCTGGGTGTTAGCCACTTTTCTGGGAAAGATTAAGACTGGTTCATTTAAAGCTCAGTCTCCTTTAGGAGACTTCAAGAGAAAACATAAAATCTCTTGATCTCTCTGAGATTAGTTTAGGCAATATAAAGAAGATATTATGACTACTACTACTACTACTACTATTAATATTATTATTATTATTTTTATATGTATAGTGCTGTAGATTTACACAGTGCTGTACATACAAACAATAAAATCAATAAAAATGAAATCTGCCAATGGCATACATTCTACAAAATACATATAAAACAATAGATAATAATACAAGATAGAATTAGATAAATTAAAAATGCAGTATGAAAGTTACTTAACTAAAGAAAATTACTAATTACATTGAAATATGCATGCAAAAAATACACATGATCTAGGCTCTTGCTACCTAGGGGAGGGTTGCATGTAAAATGGCAGCTTAGCAGAGCATATGATCATATTTCTAGAGACAGTATGTAGAGGCGAAAGGCATACTGGAAATATTTATTGTCTAAAGCTTCATTGTTCTAGTAACAAATGGGAGAAAGTGGTGTAGAGAATGCTTAATATTGAACAGAAGTTTCCAACAGTTTTCATTCAATAAAGAAGGAATGAAGATGTCTGACAAGCCAAAGGATGCTCTTGTTATTCCCAGCACAATATTTATTATAAGAATGGCTGACAGGAGTACAGAACTATCTCTTAAATCACTTGATATAGTTATATACATGAAATTAAAGAGAAAAGGGCCTATGTCATATCAGTACTATGCTTTCAAACTTTTAATAGTACATAGAGGCATTTTTCAGCAAGCACAGATACTATAATGGGTTAGAAATGCATTTATAATGTAAATTCTCTCTCTCTCTCTCGTTCTCCCTCACTTTTTTGTTATGCTTCAAACTAGTATTACGTGAATAATGTCTTTGCTTGTTTTGCATGGTAGAAGAAATTTGCCTTCTAATAAGAGGCTGTGCCTTTCTCTTCAATTATGGTTGCCAAGACACTTTCAGCTGAGCTAATTTTGTGTCATCTGTTCCCACCCATTATTGCACGAAAAAAAGAAAGTATACCTTACCTATCTTGTCTAGTTTATCCAACTTCATAACTGATATGAAAACATTTTAATTCAATTCATGTGTTCTGCTGTTATCTGTGGGCACAGTGCTTCAGGTTATGCCCACTCACAGCACCAGTCTAATCTCTAACACTAATACTTTCCTGCAGCTCCTCCACCCAGGCTGCACACTAGCAAAATGTTTGGTTCTAGATTCAGGTAGTTGTAGAGGCCCACATCCACTGGAGCTGGAGATCTGGGAGCAGATGACAGCCCTGAGAACAGCAGCACACCATAGCTGCTGGCTGGTGCTGAACTAAGACAGAAGACAGTTCAGTACATAATGTTTAATTTCCAATGGCCATCTATAATGCAGTTCAAACTCTGAAAATCCCCTTAAGCACAGCACATAACGTATGTTTCTATGGCTTATTGACCTGCAGTTAGTTGACTCCCAAAGTATATTGCTTTGTGGATACATGCACAGACATTTGTTAATGCCAGCCCTTTACTTTAAATGAAACTCACACTACTATCACGATTTATAACTTGGTTGTATTTGGTGGCTGATGGTTTTCAAACCAGTCTCTACTAAGGCTGCTGTTATGGATAGTTGACAATAAACTATGGTATTTTCTGTGCAGGCAGTGTCATTTTCTGCACACACACACACATTCCCCACTCCCCCAAAACACACATAATTGTGCAAAGAAAGTCCTGAACTGTGAAGATTCTCACCCATCTAGCAATTCTCATTCTCATGTCAGGATTAGCCTCAAACAGATGGCCCAAAAGGACCACCGTCAGGCCAATCTGGGGGTGGGGCATCCACATGACATATGCCTCCAGATAGCTCAGAGGCCATGCTGAGGCTACAGCAGGGCTGCTGAATCCAGCCCAAAACCGGCCATGAAAGGAATAGTTTCTTACTGCTCCTTTTCATGGCCTGTTGAGAACTTTGGCAGCAAGCACCCTCAGGATCATGGTGTCTGGCTGCTATGGTACTGCAGTGGTCCCATGGGAGTCCTACAGTGATTGGGGAGGGAACGGCTCCTTCTGCTCCATCTGCTTGAGCCCATTTGGAAATATAAGTCCCAAACTGAGAACAGTTTGCACTTACTGCATTATGTTTTTTATCTTCTTTTTTTCTTTTGCAGTGAAGAGAAAAATAATAAAATTGTTCATTGTTTCCTGGGAGGTTTATGTTTCAAGTTAGAAGCCTCATTCTATACACTACTTGCATACAATATGTCAAAATATTAAGTGTTTATAAGCTATACAGTGGGCTCTTGATATCTGTTGGGGTTTGCTTTCTGGATATCAAAATCCGTGGATGCTGAAGCCCCTTTAAATACAATGAAATAGTAAAATGGTGTCCATTGTATAAATGGCAAAATCTATGTTTGCCTATGGGAATTTATATTTGTTTTGAATATTTTCAAACCATGAATGGTTAAATCCATGGATAATCTGTGGATATGGAGTGCTGACTGTACTAGAAAACAATTAACTTTTTCAAAGATGGGGAAAAGTGATGCTATATTTGTTCAAAAACAAGAAGTTGAAATGGAAAGTCATGCACATTTGTGATAGGAAAGATGTATAGTTTAGAATTTGACTGGTCTAGGGGATTTCTTTTCACCAGTCAAATGTGTGAAAATCTCAAGGTGTGAAAAAATAATGTCTTTTTTTAATTACCAAAAGTAAAAAGTTTTCATATTACAAGTGGAGAGAACTTGAGGCTTGAATGTTGGAGAGGGAGCAAATTTTTCCCCATCTCTGTCTAGAATGGACTTCACCATAACTTGTTAAAGCTATAGGCATTGTTCACTTATACAGGCATAAAGCAATTATTCCTTCAAAATACCAAATTTAAATTGCTTTTGATTGTTCATATGACCTTAAAAGGTTTTAATAAATCATTTTTTCTACATATAGAAATATTTAGATGTATTTAGAAGCTGTAAGGAAACTGCAAATAGGGAAAATGTGCAGCTTCTTTTCTCCCAGCTTCTTTTTTTCTATATAGATAACAGCATGAAAGAAACATGACTGTGAATTAGGGGACACACACACACACACACACATATATCATGAGAACTGAAAGAGCCACCATGATCACAAGAATACTAGCAAAGTGCCACTATATGTAGTACACTTCACACTAAACAGTCTCCTTGTGAATCTCACTTTGCAATTCTTAATTTGGGTATGTGAAGCAACCTGCACATTGTGCAGAAACTGGAGATGAAGCCAAGAACTGATTGCTGATAAATGCTGGTCAGGAAAAGGAGATTGTTCTGGAGTTCCAAAAGGTGAACTATCTGTGTAGCATCGAGACATACATTCCAAAGTCTTAGTTTAAAGAACACATATAAAAACTGAAATGAATGAAAAGTATTCTCTAGGATATGCCATCTGCACCTTTACTGCAGAACTCTTTTCTTACACACATATCTTTGCTAGTCAAAGCCTTTCCCAGCACCATGGGTACTTTAACATTTGGACCTTGATATCTGTGGTCAGACCTAAGCTATTATGGGATCATTTTAGTTTTCCTTATATTCTGCTTTTAAGAAAAATTGTGAATCTTGATTCAACAAAGTGATATTCATCACCTCAAAATGTATATGATAGGGATGCTTATATATCCACAAAGAACAAATAGTGAGCTCTCTTTTCCATTTATAAGGTCTCTGCCTAGGGCCCCAAACGAACATGTGAAATTTCCAACTCACAGGACTTGCTTCTTCATTTTAATACAACAGCCAAATAGATAGATTTTAATTGGAGGGTGATCTGAATATCATATGGAGAACTAGACCTTTAAGAGAGTACCTTTCATGTTATGTGTGTCAGTTAACACACAGGAATCAGGACTAGACCAATACAGCAATTCTTCAGTATTGAATACATATCTAAATGAGCTATGCAACCAGCCCAGCAATGAATGTGTTAGCTTTACAAGCTGTGTTAAGCTGAAAGGGGGCTAACAGAAGATAAAGAAAGAAATGTAATAACTGTAACATTGCTACATTCTAGTGTGGTGAAAAATATCAGACAGCAAAGTCCACTGAGAACCTTATCAGACACTTGCCTGGCTCTCAGAGGAGATGCATAAATACATTTCTGTAACACTGGAAGAGAATTGGGGGGGTCCTTGTTTCTGTTTTAATTTTATTTTTTATCACAGATCTTCCACCTCAGTCTCAACTGACAACTACAAGAAGAAAAAGTGCAGCAATTCTTTACAGTATGAACTCAATTAAAGTTCCATAGAACTTTAGACCTGAATTGGAGCCAACTGGGATGATGAACTAGCCAAGAGCTGCCAATGGATGTCAGACGTCTCAGGCCAGATTAAATTAACACCTTTCGTTTTCTAATATATTTTAGCATTTCCACTCAGCGCTGTTCCCTGAACTGTAACCAGGCAGCAGTCACTTCAGCACACTACAACAGAGGGAGCTGAGGCTGGAGGCAAGATCATTTGGCTTTCCAAAAACTGAAAGATCATCTCCAGAAGAGTCTGATGAAACACTTCCAGGAAGCCTCCTCAATCTGCTTCTATCCCTGATTAGAAACTGGTGTCTGAGTTTACTTCCTCATTATTCCATTGTCTTCTTTTTCTTCTGTGTCACAGCCAGGGAATTATGGTAATTTTTAATCCAATAAAATAACTTTATTAAATCTGGCTTGAGACATCGTTTTTATTGATCATTTATGAAATGATATCTGGGAATTTTTATTTTGTTCTGTTTATTATGGGACTGTTTGAACAATAGACACTTATTTTAGATTTAGCAGTCCTATAGCATGGTGGAGAAGATGTCTGACATAAGCCTGCCTTCATCCTCTCCCTTAATGTAGTATAGTGTAGATTTATTGCCCTAAAAATAGGCTTTGCAGCAGCATTTTTGACCATATTGTTCCAGGTGTATTTCAACCTTCGCTTTTGTGAGTTTTTTCCCCCTCTGAATAAAAAGAAGGGTTGAAAACTCCATCGTGACACAGACATTGGTCAGAAAGAGGATCTGAAAGAGGATCTTGGATGAAGACATGCCCAAGCAATCAGCAAATCTGTTGGATCACAGAGCCTTCGTGATTCTTACTGTAAACTCCTGTGAAGGCATAGATGGCTTTCTTCATGTCCTACAGGAAAGTAAACCAATGACATAAAAGATATGAATAATGGTCTGGATGTTCCATGCTTATATCCACTGGTATTATTACTACTACTATTATTATTATTATTATTATTATTATTATTATTATTATAGCACTGTAGATTTGCACAGCACTGTACATAAAAACAATAAATATAAAAGAGTAAACCTGCCTATGGCGTACAATCTAAGAAATAATAGGATAATACATATAAAATACATAGCAATACAGGAAATGGTTCAATAAAACCGGTAACAAAAAAGAACATCAAATAGCAAATGATAATCGCGCAATGCCTGGGAACGCTTCTCTGAACAGGATGGTCTTCAACTCCATTTTGAAGCTGGTTAAAGAAGTGATGGCCCTTGCTCGCGGGGGAAGAAGCTTCCAGGAGTGAAGGGCAGCAAGTGAAAAGGGGTGAATCCGAGATGGGGCAGAGGAAATCCTGGGCTGGGACAGCTGACCCTGACTACCAGAATGGAGGGCCTCAGTGGGAAGGTGAGGAGAAAGAAAGTCTGATAAATAAGGTGGGACTAGCCCATGGAGGGCTTTAAACGTTGATAGCAGGAGCTTATACTGAATACAGTATAAATTAATGGCAATGCCATGCTATGTTTTGTAATTTAGTATTAGGAAGATCTCTGTTGGGAAAAATAAGATCTTCTACAACTTTTTTTTTAAAAAAGTAAAATAGAAATAATTTCTTGTAGTTCTAATTAGCACAGTTGCTGTCACAAGGAGAATAGTTTCAGGGATTTTTTTTCCTCTCTGAGACACTTTTTTACCTTCCTGGCTGAGTATGTTGGTTGAGTGCTCAGAGCATCTCCTAAATCTCCAGGCTGTTCTTTGAATGAAACTAATCCCAGAGACATGGCCTTCAGATTTTCAGTGCCTAGATGGGCTGCTTCCTCCTCCTCTGAGCTATTTCAAGCAGTTTAATTAGTTGAATACATGCCAAAAGTTATTCTGCTATGTAGGCTGTGAATTACAGTTCAAGCAAGGTCCTGAAAACATATTACTTTTTCTTTTACACTTCTGCTAAAGGTCATTACATCCTGCAAAACAACAACAAAATAACTTTTTTTATATAAAAAAACCATTGCTCTCTGTTTTCTTCGGTGGGAGTTTGGTTCAGGAGAGAAATGTCATTTATGCCCATGCAACCCTCCAACTCACAAGTGTGGTAAAAATGTGGAAGAGGATAGAGAGGAACTGAGAGATGTGCTAACTGAAAACACTACACATTGGAAAAGAAAGACGTATAAAAATTCCTGTTAGATGGTGTATATCCTTGAGGAATAGTGAATGTCTTATTTTTAGTACTAGTGCCAAGATGCACCTAGTATGCAAACCTTACATTACAGGAAGTTCAGAAGAGATTTGGAAATGTATATGTATGGGCTTGTTGGATTTTTGTTTCAAAGTTGCTTGTGGGAAATAAAATCAGGGCCCACAATGGCCTTCTTAAAAGCTTACTGATGGGTGAGTATTAGCTTGTTCACTAAGGAATAATGAGATCAGATACAAAGATATGGATTGAAAAAAGGACTACATGCTGCAGCTGCTGATGTGATTACATGTATTATATGTGTATTTAGGGATCTGTGAGAAGGGGTTGCAGTCTACATAAATTCTGAGGCATTGGGTCCTATCCTAAATTCTATTTAGCCACCATGGGCAAAACACAAAGAACTCTACTGAAAGCCATGACTGGTGGTGTATCATCCAGCCAGCTTTTCATGTGTAGGAGAGGCCTACCAACATGACTTTTCTGCTTCTGTTCTGAGACATAGGCCTGTTACAGACTGCCAAAATAAAGCTGCTTCGGGTCTCTTTGGAGGTATGCTATTTAAATGATGCATGGGTCCTAAGAATCCAGAAGCTGCACCAAAGCTGCACTCCAGTGCTTAGGAATGGAATGTGGCTTTGGCGCGACCTCCGGACTCTTAGGACCCATGCATCATTTAAATAGCATACCTCCAAAGAGACCCGAAGCAGCTTTATTTTGGCAGTCTGTAACAGGCCATAAAGAGTGAACATTCCCTTGGCTGACCCCAGGTTTAGTCTTGTTTCCCACCCCCAAAGCCCTGAAGTGCTAAGTCTGGAGATATACCTTTTAAGACCTAGTCATGCTTGCCATGACTATCCCACACACACATACACTGCCTCTTCAGTTAATGTATTAATTGAGTAATTGGTTTAGACCACACTGACTCAGTAGCTTTGCTGAGTTCATTTTTTTGACTGCCCAGTTCCAGCCAAGATCTTAGTGACAGAACTTTGATTCACTTGAAGTATTTTAAGGTTATCTTAAGTATAGTGTAACTCTGTAGTTTAACACATGGGTCCTAAATCCTAACCAGACACAAATTAAAATGTTAAGTATTGTGTTCTTCTTTTTATTTTCTGTACTCAAGCACTAGGCTTCAGAGACTCATGTGAGGTTGCATAAGGAGTATAGCAAGCAGACTGGTGACAGACCTTTACATGTTATGCCCAGATTTTAAGGGCAACCTGTTTATCCTGAGAGCGTGTAGTGGAAATCTCCCTCCCAGTAAACTTATTCACAGCAGGGCTGACACAGACAAAGAGACACCAAATTTGGTTTTAGACACTATACATGTAACATTTTATTGAAATATACACACATAGACAAATACAAGTACCAAGAGAGCTCTCTCACACACAGATGGCACTTCACTGAAGGCGTTGATCAGTCATCTTCATGAAGGCGTGGGAGCTCTGTTGCCGTGGGTCCAGAGCACACCTTTGATTTGGAAAAGTCACTCTTTTAAGGCTTTACCACGTCCTCCGTCCTGCTGTCTTTACGTGAGGACCTCTTCCTTTGATGCTGACTAACACTTCAGATCGAACAGTTCTTTACAGTCTCTTCCTTATCAGTCTTTGTTTCTACCCAGGCTGTTTGTACAGTCCTGGATATCTTCTTCTTTACGTATAAGCAGCTACATCCAAAGTTTTGGACACGCCATCTATCGCCACATCAGCAGTTCTCAAAAAATCCTCACCTTGCTTGCCAGACAGCTTTCCCCATCATGCATTGCATTTCTCCATCTTAGTTCAGCTCATTGCCACCAAATTTACATCCTCACCCATTCCTCACATACATGCACTCCTTGAATAATGTGTTGGAAGAGCATGACACTATGACCAAGTTTACATAGCCAAATTCATTACCTAGAGATGTCAGCTTTTGAGATCACAGATCTAGCACCAAAGATGGAATATTTAAATTTCACGACAGTGGTCTGAATGCTGTTGCTTATTCCCAATGACAGAAGGCCTATTGAATCAATTGTTAAATGGTGAGTCAACACATAGGTAAATCCCACTGATTTAACAGGTTTACTCTAGTTGAGATTAGCAGAAGGATTTATGCTAATACAATGGTAGTATCCTTAGTATTCACTAGGGTTTGATTCCAAGACCCTTTGTGAATACCAGAATCTGTGGATGCTCAAGTCCCATCAAATACAATATCATAGTGAAATTATGTCCCTTATATAAAATGGCAAAATCAAAGTTTGGTTTTTGGTGTGTGTGTGTGTGTGTGTGTGTGTGTGTGTGTGTGTGTAATATTTTCAAGCTGTAGATGCTTGAATCCATAGTTAAAAAATCTGTAGATACAGAGGGCTCACTGTATCCTACTGGTTCTGACCACTTGTCCATTACAGAATTCTGACTGAGGTGATACAACATAAACTATAATTTATTACATGCCTATTGAACATATTGTTGTTAACTGCCCTCGAGTCAAAGCTATAATATAATTTTATATGCCAAGCAATCTCTCTCTCTCCCTTTCTCTCCTCCCCTCCAATTATTAGGACATACCCACAGTAAATACTGGTCACAAAAGTTTTCTATGGACCCATGACCCAAATAAATCTCCTTCTCCTACCCCACTTTCAAATCAGGAACTATTCATATTTCAATAGGTTACAGTATGAAGGACCAGGTTAATGAATAGCAATCAAAGATATTTCAGCAAACTATTGTCAAACTTTCAAATGACTCTGTTATTATCAATAACAATGACTGAAGTTTTGAATACTAAAAGATAATTAGTTTTATAAAACTCATGAATAGTCTCATGAGTAAAATGTAACGATTTAGCAATTACTTATGCCCCACTCATTTCAATGCAAATTCACTGTGTGCATGTGCACACCTGTGTGTGTGTGTGTGTGTGTGTGTGTGTGCGCACGCGTGTATAAACAGTTTAAGAAACAAAAAAAGCATAATAAACATAGATAGAAGGAATATAAGTGGTTCAAGAAAGGTTATTATGGGCAGCTGTATTTCTGAGTCCACAAAATTAATATTTGACAAAACAATGCTGACTTAGTTCTGAAAGGCACAGACAAATTGTGAACTTTTTTATTGCAACATACTCAGGTTATGTATCCTTTTGTTACACCTGTTTGCATCTGAGCCTTTCTATAGGTATTCAGAACACTTAGCTCAAAACCCTAAGTGATCCTTGTAAAGTCCTTTTATCTCTGGATCTCAATCTGAAGCAGAATTCATCATAAATTATGGAATGGCCTGCCAGATGAGATCCGTCTATTCACATCCTTAGACAGCTTTAAAAAGGCTGTTAAGACGGATCTCTTCTGGCAGGCGTTCCCAGAATAGAGAACCCAGCCTCAGAAAAACGTCTGGGAATAAGATACTGCTGCTCCCATTGATTGTTTTGCTGATGTGATGTTGTTGACCTTCTGGTCAGTTTTTAACTTGTATGTTTTTTTTTTAAAAAAAATACTGCATTGGATTTAATACTTTTTTTAAGGAGGGGAGGGTACCAGGTATTTTATATGTTCTGTATTTTTAACTTTGTTAGCCACCCTGATTGTTCTCAGAGGGGCGGGATACAAATAAATTCCAATTATCATCATCATCATCATCATCATCATCATCATTAAAACCTATGATTAAGTTAAATGAAATTCATCATAAGAGGTTGTGAAACATCTATGCAGGGCTGTCAGAAAATGTTACAGACACAGGAAAATTAGGCACTAAGATAATTCGGCTTTTCTTCTGCTCATCCTCACATCATCTTTCTCTATCAATATTCCATACTGGATTAAATTCTGAAGCTTGCCTGCTGCCTGAAGCAAAAGCAACTCCCAGCCCCAGGAAGAAAAACACAAAGGTGGTGCCTGGCTATTGCAGGCCAGCTACCACACATTCAATCCCCATCTGCTTCTCCATAAAGAAGATGGGGAAAAGATGTGGTGGAGGGCCCAGTGGCAGCACCAGCACCCCTCCAAAGATAGGTAACAACAGCCAAAAACTCTTCACCTGTGTCAATGTAAGCCGTGCTCTCTTTTTGAGCTGGTCCTGGGTGCCTAATTGCCCTACCCCAAATGTTATCTCTACCACATACTTTAACAGGATCACTTTGTCCTCCATGCATGTAAGTGTTCATTTCACAAGATGCAGTGATCACCACAGAGCTAGATGCTCTTAGAATCATAGAATCATGGAAGAGACCACAAGGGTCATCCAGTCCATCCCCCTGCCATGCAGGAAATCTCAATCAAAGCATCACCGACAGGTGGCCATCCAGCTTCTGTTTAAAGACCTCCAAGGAGGGAGATTCCACTACACTCTGAGGGAGTGTGTTCCACTGTCAAACAGCTCTTACTGTCAGGAAGTTCTTCCTAATGTTGAGGTGGAATTTCTTTTCCTGCAGCTTGCATCCATTGCTCCGGGTCCTAGTTTCTGGAGCAGCAGAAAACAATCTTGCTCCCTCCTCAATATGACATCCTTCAAATATTTAAACAGGCTATCATATCACCTCTTAACCTTCTCTTCTCCAGGCTAAACATACCCAGCTCCCTAAGGCATTCCTCATAGGGCATGGTTTCCAGACCCTTCACCATTTTAGTCACCCTCCTTTGGACACGCTCCAGTTTCTCAATGTCCTTTTTGAATTGTGATGCCGAGAACTGGTTAAACAAAGTCATGGTTACTAGCCATGATAGCTAAACACTATCAGCATCAGAGGAAATATCTTTATGCATACCTGTTTCTGGGGAAATACTGGTCATATGGAAGGATCACATCCTGATTAATCTGATTGTTTTGAGGTGATTGCTTTTAAGGTTATATCTCACCTTTTATGCAGAAAATAATTTTATAAATATTTCAGTAAATTAAAATAAAATAACACCTGACTTCACTTTTAAGCTTAGACTTTTGCTGTATCAATTTTATAGGAGCAAACACATGTAATTATAATGTGCCCTTGGAATATGAAACATTGCTATGATGAGGTGCCATTGACTTTCTGTCCTGTATCCTACTCCAGGAATGCTTCCAAATCTTCAAGAGAAGATGGTTCTGTATTCAATCATAGACAGGAAAAAGAAGTAATGGAGCAGTAGATGGGAGGTTTATAGGCTGCTACTTCATGCAACAAAATCAAGCTGCTAACTGAAACATTACCATTGTAGAATCACAGGTGGGACATTGAATTAAAAATAACATATAATCCCATTCAAGGTTTTGATTTCAGCAACATGTAAACAGTTTTGTCACTGATGTAGTCAAGATGATGATAAGTACAAATGTTCTCTTATGGTATGTTTTTGTGGGTTGATTTTCTCCCTCTCTCACTGAAGCTAAAAAAACCTTGCTTACCAGCAAAAGTGCAAATAAAAATGTATTTATGAACAGCCATTTGAATTCTGAACAGCTGCTCAACTTGACCAAATTTCTGCTTCTTTCATATTTGTAATTCACAAATATTCATGAGAACAGATTTTGTTTTGTTATGTTTATTTATTTGTGGAGTGCCAGTTCTCTGTTGGGGAACTTTTCCCCTGTTGTGGAAAGACCTGGTGAGCTGGTTTTCCTGTGGGTCTACATGGTGTTAATGGAGCAAGATATGTCATCCATCTATCCATCTATAGCCCAAATCCAGAAGATCATAGCTCAAATAGGGGGAAAGCACTTTATGCTCAGAAATAATTTATTCTCAAGAATAATTGTCCAAAACGTTCTTACAGATGAAGCTGTTACTGAGCAAATGCTATCAATTAGTTTTTCAAAAGTTCATACTTACAAGCATTGATTTCCACTCTCTTTATTTTCCCACTGCTTCTTCCTTTTATCCCATGAATAACCCATGAAGGAGAGAAAGATGTAATAGCTGCACAATGCCTTTGGACTGATAGTACTAGGAACCATCTACCTGCAAACATTGAAAGTTCTCATTGGGAATAGAAATTCAAGGTTCACCCTTCCTCCAAAAAAAGGGGTGGGTGGGTTGATGAAAAGTTGTAAAAGTTAGGCAGATAAAGAGAGCCATAGGATTATTAAAGTTACCATCAATATTTTACTAAACATGAAGCTAGAAATAAATTTGGGAGGAATATTATTTATAAGAAATCTGAAGAGTAGCCCAGAAGTATTTCTACCAAAAATATTTGGTGGTGCTGGGTCTCTACAAACCTGTAACAATTATTTTCGCAGCAGGTCTTTCATATATATTCCTATAGTTGTACTTGCAGTTCATGTTTTAAAAGAATCACAAATGTAATGGGAATTTTTCGAACCCCTTTTCACTTGTATGAACATCAGCCATATGTCACCATTATCATTACTATTGTTACTCGAGCCTTAGATTTCATCTGTTTCCAATTCAGCAGTGCTAATGTCATTAGTCTCTGTGTCAGAGATAATTTCATATTCTGTTAAGAAATGGAATTTAAAATGAACATAAGCAGCAGAGCCTTCAGAAACCAAGTTTTTGTCTCTCTTGAAAAGGTCAAGTAGTTGTAAATCATTGTCATAATTGAAGCAGCACAAATGCTCAGCAGTGTCTGTGGTCCAAGGTGCATTTAATGGCTCAATAATGAGGTCTAGGGAGTTCTGGAGCCGCATTAAAAAGACCAAGAGCTGGAGCCACTTATCAAAACCAAAGAATAAAAATTACCCGTAATTAACCAAGGAACCCATGTTTCTGACATCCTGTGGAAAGATTAAGCACTAAGTTATTCAAAGGAGATGGTGCAATATTTCAAAAAGTGAATGGTTACAGATTGATTGGTCAGCTACAGAACTTTTCAACAAACATCATTCAAGTGTGGTACTGGACTGATTTTAGAGAATAAGACATGTGATCCCTCCACAGATGGAAAGAATCAGTGGAGAAGGCTGTGGGGTTTCATGAAGTTCTCCCAACCACTGCTTGAACCACAAATAGACTCCTTTGACAAAACACCTGGTGCCCATTCATGAAAAAAAGTTTTCTACATATATAGTTTTATGTGTGGAAAGCTGCTGCACTTGTGGAGGGGTATTGTCCTATCTAGTTCTTTCCACAACTAAAAAAGTTACTTGTGCATACAGCTTAACATGCAGAGAATATCTTCTCTTGAACATCCAGAAGGTATTAGTTAGAGAAGTGGTCATTAGTCTCCAAAGTAATGAGAACCTTACTTTCAAACTTGCAAATAAGTCAAAAGAGTGTTACTGAACAACCATACAACCCTGACACACATTTGATTTTGTCTGATTTCTGGAGTTAGATGGATAAGGGGAGTTTGGGCTGAAACAGACCAGCACAATACACCATCTTGGGGTCCTGGAATTTAGATGGTGCCTGCCCCAATGCTGTCCCCAGACCAGCATTACACTGCCTGTCCACCCAGACAGTGGGCAGCATTGCAGTGCTCTGGTGGTGCAGCATTTATATGCCACACATTGCAGGAGCCCAAAACTTTCACCACAGTGGAAAAGCTGCCCTTTTCCTAGCGCAAAAAGGAACAGCATTTTACTGCTTCTTTTTGTGCCGAAAAAAAGCCAGATCAGAGACATGGTGTGTGGTTCCTGCAGCCCTGATCTGGCACTGAAAGGGGTGGTGTCAAGTTGTCCCTATATGGCCATCTGTTTCAGCCCTAAGTACTTGGATGGAAGAGCATCACAGAATATCAGAGATCTTCAGCTGGGACTAGAGAGGAATTCTGCCTCAATCCCCGAAAATTTTTTTTCAGAAGGTTGACAGTTCTGTGCTAGATGGACCAGTGGTCTGTCTTGGTATAAGGAAGCATCCTCTATTGCCTTCGATCTTATTTGCAGGAGTGATTCTTCATTCTCTCACATACCTGCTCTTTAGTGCCAAAAGTCAAATGCTTTGATACACATTTCTGGTGATGGGAGGCTGACCCTAAGATGAATGTCACTTTAAGAAATTCTTTGCTTGGCCCCAGTGATTACATTCTCTCTCCTTGTCATGCATCAAACATTAAACACACAGATGGAGTTTCCCATCCCATCTGCTTGGAACCAGAAGGAGATTGCTCCAGTTCACACCTCTTCTCCCACCCTGCTTGGCTGTTGCTAGGTGTTGATCACACATTTAACACAGGCTTCCTGCCTGCATGATGACAGATCATGCCTCAAGTGTACCATTCCATTTTTTTCCCTCATGGATAGCTATACTCATCTCTCTGGTTACTGGTTTTTCTGTATCTCCCTGTTAGTATGATGCTTCCAAAGTACAAGTGCACAAATTGGGCTTTTTAGCTTTTGGTTTTGTCATTTCACATGCATCAAAAATTAAAAAGAAGTCCTTGGATCTGAAAGTACAAGTGTTTAATTGAGGTACATACATGTGTGTGAAGATTTTCATCAACACAGAGAATATCACTCTTTGAAACATTGCAGAATAATTTGAATGTTTTAAAAAGCACACTTTACTATACTGTAGAAATATTATAGCAATGTTATAAGCACAAATAAGAAAGCCATCTTAAAAATAACAAAAAGAAAGACATGTGTGTGTTTGAAATCTGTAATGAGTAGTGGTTTTGCTTTGTTATGTTTTGTTTATTTGTAGTGAATTGTGCTTGGACCCCATTTTAAAATGAACTCACCAATTTGCACTTTCCCAGACTAATTTTGGCATGAGACAGACAGTCTCAAAGCGCCGTTCTGCCAACAATTCTAGGGTTAGTGGCCGCACACCAACCACACGGTCTCTAAACCTAGCACGGTGCAGCAGTGGAGTAATGGTGGCATCCTGTGTACATGAGTGACGCCATTTTGACATAAGTGACGCACTGTATATACATGTATCTGTGCATCACCTACATCACGAGGGCACCAAATCAAGATGTCCACCCAGCAGCTCAAAAAGAACCCATTTTTTTCTGGGTTCTTTTTACTCCAGAGAGACGGTTTGGAGGCTGCGGCGATCCTCTGGAGGAAAATATGCTGCCGGCAGGCCATCCTTTTGGAGTGGTCTGTCCCAGGCCATAGTTAGAACATAGCTTTGTTCTGAATTTTATGGTTCTGAACTAAACATTGCAAAAAACAAAAACAAAAACAAAAAAAAACCCCAGTGAATATTAGGAATCATAGAATCATAGACTTGAAAGAGACCACAAGGGCCATCCAGTCCAATCCCCTGCCATGCAGGAAATCTCAGCCAAAGCATCCCTGACAGATGGCCATCTAGCCTCTGTTTAAAGACCTCTAAGGAAGGAGACTCCGTGCAAATATAACAGAAAATTATGTACAAATTGTAGGAGGAATTGCATATGAAAATACAGACTAATAGGCTAATAGAATAATAGACTAATGCAGGAACTAAATGGACTTATGAATGAATACTTATAAACCTAGCTTGGAGTAGAAATAAAGTGGTTTGTCCACTCTTGGCTGTGATCTCTCAAATTGTTTACAGTTATAATAATTCACTATGGCAGAGTAACAGCATGATGTAGTGGTTTCAGCATTGTATTACAACTCTGAAGACTAGGGTTAGAATCTGCTTGGCCATGGAAAACAACTGGGTGATATTGGGAAAGTCACACTCTCTCAGCTTCAGAGGAAGGCAGAAGCCAACACCCTCTGTACAAATCATGCCAGGAAAACAACCTTAGGATTGCCAAAAGTCAGAAACAACATAGAATCATAGAGTTGGAAGAGACCACAAGTGCCATCAAATCCAACCCTCTGCCATGCAGAACTCACAGTCAAAGCAACTGACAGATAGCCATCCAGCCTCTGTTTAAAGACATCTAAGGAAGGAGACTGCACCACCCTCCAAGGGAATGTGTTCTACTGTCTAACAGTTCTTACCCTCAGGAAGTTCCTCCTAATGTTGAGGTGAAATCTCTTTTTCTGTAGCTTGCATCCATTGTTCTGGGTCCTATTCTCTGGAGCAGCAGATAATAAACTTGCTCCATCCTCAATATGACATCCCTTCAAGTATTTAAGCAAGGCTATCTTAGAACCTCTTAACCGTCGCTTCTCAAGGCTAAACATACCCAGATCCTTAGGTCTCTCCTCATAAATCATGGCTTCCAGACCCATCACCATTTTAGTCTCCCTTCTTTGGACATGTGCCAGTTTCTCAAGATCCTTTTTGAATTGTAGTGTTACTATTACTTCCCTTGATCTAGAGACTATACTTGTATTGATGCAGCCTAGAATTGTATTGGCCTTTTTAGCTGCCTCATCTACTAAAACTTCTAGTTCCCTTTCACACATAGAACTTTATCTCATACGCCCTGGAATGGTCCTGTCACATTCTAAAAGGGAAAGTCATGGGTATGGGAAGCGGCAAAGAACGTATCTTGCCACACAGAAAGAACGCTGCTGCCGCTGCCAGACATTCCCATCATATTTCAGATGCCTCCCAGAGGGGACGATTTTCAGGAACTCTAAGAGTAGTACTTTACATTTCTCTGTATTCAAATTCATTTTGTTATTTTTCTGACCCAGCTTTCTAATCTATTAAGGTCATTTTTCATTTTGATCCTGTCCTCTGGGGTATTAGTTATTCCTCCTAATTTGGTGTCATCTGCAAATTTGATAAATATGTCCCCTATTCTTTCAGCTAAGTCATTGATAAAGATGTTGAATAGTACTGGGCCCAGGACAGAACCCTGTGGCACCCCACTGGTCACTTCTCTCTAGGATGAAGAGGAGCCATTGCTGAGTACCCTTCAAGTTTGGTCGGTCAACCAGTTACCAATCCATTTAACAATTGCATTGTCAAACCCACATTTTACTAGCTTGTTTGCAAGAATGTCATGGGAGACTTTGTCAAAGGCCTTACTAAAATCAAGATATACAATATCCACAGCATTCCCTTCATCCACCAAGTTGGTAATATTATCAAAAAAAGAGATCAGTTTAGTCTGGCATGACTTGCTTTTCAAAAACCCATGTTGACTTCTTGTGATTATGGCATTCTCTTCTAAATGTTCACAGACTCTCTGTTTATTGATCTGCTCTAGAATCTTTCCTAGTATCGATGTCAGACAAACTGGACGATAATTGGTTTTTGTGGGTTTTTCGGGCTATGTGGCCATGTTCCAGAAGATTTTCTTCATGATGTTTCGCCAGCATCTGTGGCTGGCATCTTCAGAGGATGCTTGCCTGGAAAAAGTGGGTCTATATATACTGTGTGAGCCTGGGAATGCAGGAGTGATTTGCATGTGTATTGTTCTGGGATTAGTGTCTGCTAATTGGTGATCATTATCTGCTGGGAAAGCCCCTGACTCTGAATTGTTTCCCATTTGCAAATAAAGACTCAGCAAATGCAGCAGATAAAGATGGGGACAACATTTGCTCTCCTCCAGTCTGCTGGGACTTCTCCTGTTCTCCAGGAGTTCTCAAAGCTTATTGCCAATGGTTCTGAGATTATATTTGCAAGTTCTTTTAATATCCTTGGGTGTAGTTCATCTGGTCTTGGAGACTTAAATTCATTTAGATTAACCAGATATTCCTATACTACCTCTTTACTTATTCTGTGATGTATTTCCCCTATTGTGTCCTCTGCTGCATTTTCCTCAGGTTGAACACCCTTTTCCTTTTGTCAGAAGACTGAGGCAAAAAAGGTGTTGAATAGTACTGCTTTTTCTGTGAACCCTGTTACCACGTTGCTGTCTTCTCCGCCCAGTGGCCCTACCATTTCCCCCTTCTTTCTTTTGCTACAAACATACCCTAAAAAGACCTTTTCATTTTTCTTAGCTTCTCTTAACTTATCTTTTAAGTTTGCACCTGAATGACCTGTTGTCCTCCATGTCATACTCTTTAATGTTCTTTACTTCATAATAAACCTTTTTCTTCATTACTCTGCCTCTTTCTTCATTCCTTTTAATGGCCTTAGCTTGGGTAGTATTTGTTCTTATTGTTGGTTACAAGTAGAAGGCCAGCAATGTCTCAATACAATGCTGGGGTATGACAAGTTAAATCATTGGGTGGTGGCAACGAATTAATAATAATAATAATAATAATAATAATAATAATAATAATAATATTTATATACCGCTATTCCAAAGATCATAGTGGTGAACAGCAAATAAGCTAATTAGCAAGTAAGCTAATTAGCCCCCAACAGTCTGGGTACTCATTTTAGCGACCTCGGAAGGATGCAAGCCTGAGTCGAGCTTGGGCCCTTTTGCTGGTCTTGAACTCACAACCTTGTGGTTTTGAGTGAATGGCTGCAGTACAGGCATTTAACCACTGCGCCACCAGGGCTCCTATTATTATTATTGTTGTTGTTGTTGTTGTTGTTGTTATTATCTCAAGGGGTACCATCCAGCTCAGCAGAGGTGAAATGGAACCATAGAGAACCTTCCCATGTCGGCATTGGGCTTCTCTGCTTTTGCTTACTCCCTAGAAGGAAATTTAAGACATGGTAGGAAGCAGAGAAAAATCACACACACCCTTTGGGACTATTAGACATCTCTCTCAAAAATTTTCAACTGAACTTTGGTTTTTCCATCTTCCTCCTCTCTCAATTTTCTTTGGAAAGTTGATGAAATAAAGGTTTTTTTTACCTGAACCATTCACTAGTTAGATTAGGAATAGAGCCTTTATCATATAGATTAACCCTTTAGTAAACTTTGTTTAAATTACATAACCTATGTTTTTTGGAATCAGTCTCAGTTCTTAGAGAGGCATAATAGACAAGAGTCCATTTCTGCTACTCTGCTATTTTAAAGCCAGACCCTAACGGCTTGGCTTTGACATTCCATACTTTTCCTTCCTTACTAAAGATTGAAGCCTTAGGAAACTAAATTACCCTACATATGCCCTCCTTTTCCAGGACACCTACGTTTCAACCTTCTGTCCAAGAGAATTTAAGATGTTCTCCATTTTGAGCATGACTAAGGAGCATGAATTTACATTTATATTAGGGGTTTTAACTTTATTTTGTACATTATCTTCAGTGCCCATCTAATTTAATTATTATATTATTATTATTATTATTTATTATATATTATTATTAGCTTTATTATATAGCGCTGTAGATTTACCACGCGCTGTACATACAAACAATAATTGTACCTGCCCATGGCATACAATCTAAAAATTATAGCATAATACATATAAATACATAACGATACAGGAAATGGTTCAAAATAAAGTAATCAGGCAACAAATTAAAAATGTCAAATAACAAATAATCCAGTGCCCTGTCCTCCTTTTAGTTTGTATCTGGGTCACCGGTGTTGGTCAAGGAATGTATTCTCCAGTAGGACTGTTAATCCTCTGTCCTGTTACCCAGGAGTAAATCCCACTGAACTCAATTGGACTTCTGTGTAAGAATGAATAAAATTACAATTTTTAAAATTGTTGTTTAGAATACTATGAGATCCTAAAATTGTTGAGGAAACCTATTATTGTTCATTTTTTCCCCCTAGCCATGACACTTTATAATCTCAAAGGGTGGTTCAATGGTGGGGGAGGCAAGCATATTAAAGCTGCTTTATTCTGAGCCAAATTATTGATCTCAGTATTACCAACTCCAACCAAAAGTGGTTCTGTAAGGTCTCAAGGTGAGGTCTTTGCTAGTCCTGCTATAATGCCAGAGATCATGAATGAAACTTTTGTCCTAAGCATACAAACATGTATGCTTCATTTTTATTAATATTCTTATTAATATTTGAATCTCAAAATAGTGACCATCCCATCATCAGCAACATTGGTACAGGATGAACTGTGTGGGCCAAAGGTCACTGAAAACTTCTACATTATTAAATAATCATGAGCAACTGAGTGCCCAATGAAACAACTTGTATCAGTTCATATTAGCTTTATAAAGTAATTTGAAGTTGAAATTAAGACCCTTTTTTCGAAACAGTGGTCAAACTATATTTCTCATAATTGTTCATTATTGTGTATTATCTCTAGGAAGAACTGTAAACCAATGGACCACTGCATTACAGCATTTTATCATGCTTGCAAGGCAGATCCATCAGATCAGCATTGCTATGAATAAGCAGCAGTGGTTGGGAAATAGAAGAGCTACATATGGATCAATGTTGTCAGTTTCTCTGATATGAAGAAATTGTGATTTCAATGAATTCTATAAAAACAAGCCAACCAAAGTTCTTCCTATCTGCACTGTCCAAACTAATATTTATAGTGGGGGAAAAGACCATGTTTTACTTACTTGTTAAATGTGATTAGTCACTCAAAAGAGAGGGAGAGGATACCAAACTTAATTCAGCATCACAAAAATTATACAGAAATTCAAGTACATACTTTTAAGGCACTTAATTTATTATTAATCTTTATTATGAAGCGCTGTAAATTACACAGTGCTGTACATGCACTTTTTAGAGGATCCCTTCCCCACCTTACAATCTAAAAAGACATGAACAGAAGGAGAAGGGAGTGGTGGAGGGAAAGGGAAGAGGTCCAGCAGTTTCCTCTCTACCTCCAAGGCCTGGACCAAGGCAGATGGACTGGAGGGAGGGCTTGGCTTCCTAATGGATGGTTAATCATTTTCCAGGGAAAAATACATATCTCAAGTAGGATAATGCATATACAGTACATAGCAATACAGGAAATGGTTTGATAAACAGGCACCAAAGAACATCAAATAGTAAGTGACAATATGCAATGGTAAGTGACAATTATGCAATGCCTGGGAAGGCTTCTCTGAACAGGATGGTTTTCAACTCCATTTTGAAGCTGGTTTTAAAGAAGTGATGGCTCTTGCTTGGGGGAAGAAGGTTCCAGGAGTGAGGGGCAGCAAGTGAAAAGG
This sequence comes from Sceloporus undulatus, assembly GCF_019175285.1. Classification (NCBI taxonomy): domain Eukaryota; kingdom Metazoa; phylum Chordata; class Lepidosauria; order Squamata; family Phrynosomatidae; genus Sceloporus; species Sceloporus undulatus. Next base: position 300,491,417 of record NC_056522.1, on the reverse strand, counting down.
GGCGCATCCGGGATGGGGCCAGAGGAAATCCTGGGCTGAGACAGCAGACCTTGACTATCAGAACGGAGGGCCGAGTGGGAAGGTGAGGAGAAAGAAGGTCTGATAAGTAATGAGGGGCAAGTCCATGGAGGGCTTTAAATGTCAACAGCAGGAGCTTATAAAAATGTGGAAAGGGAGGGGGAGCCAGTGAAGGGATGCCAACACAGGAGAGATGTTGGTTCAGGAGCGGTGGGTGGAAGTGATAATGTTTTGCAGCTGAATGCTGAACAGAGATTAAGGACGGAGTGGAAGAAGGAAGCCCAGCCAGGAGGATGTTGCAGTAATCGAGTCGTGAGACCACTAGGGCATGGACCAGGATCTTGGCAGTAGAGGCGAGAGATATGGTCCGATTTGGCAATATTGTACAAAAAGAATCTACAAGCCTTGGCTGTGGTTTGGATCGGAGGGATACATGACAGAGAAGAGTCAAAGATAAAACCAAGACTGCGGGCTTGCTGGACTGGTTGAACGGAAATGTGTGTCCACAGAGACAGAAAAGGAGAGTTAAGGGGTGGGCTTAGGAGGAAAGACAAGAAGCTCTGTCTTGGACATGTGAGCTTCAAACGCCAATGGCGCATCCACTGAGACACTGTGAGGCAAGACAAAACTTGCTGTTCAACATGGGAGAAAGGTTAGGGGTGGAAAGATACAGCTGGGTGTCATCGGCATTACAGATGGAGGAAAGCCAAAAGAGCTAATGAGTTTTCTGTAAGGACAGTGTGTAGAGAGAAAACAGAAGGGGACCCAGAACAGAGCCCTGGGGAACTCCAACAGATAAGGGAACAGGAGAAGAAGTCTGACCGCAAGCAACCCACTGCAAAAGATCTGCCAGACAAGTAAGATCTAAACCAGTTCAAGAACAGAGTCTGAGAACCAAGGTCAGAAAGTATATAACTAGAAAAGAATGATCAACGGTTTGTCAAAGGCTGGAGACAGATCAAGAGAGGATGAGAAAGAGTAAAGGCCATTAGCCTTGGCCTGTAAAAGGTCATTCGAAATCTAGTGAGAGCTGTCTCAGTAGAATGCCTGGGCGGAAACCAGACTGAAAGGGATCGAGGGATGGAGTTGGCTTCAAGAACTCAAGGACAGCGAGAATAAACAACCCGTTCCAAAAACCTTAGAAAGAAAAGGAAGAAGAGAAATCGGACGATAGCTAGCCAGAGAGGAGGGGTCAAGAGAAGTTTTTTCAGAATTGGGGAAAAATGAGAGCAGTTTGAAGTCCGAAGGGAGAGGAGCCTGTAGAGAGAGAGAGAGTGAAGATATGGAGAAAGCGAGGGCAGAAAGGAGGGAGCTATTAGAGATTAGACGATGAGTAAGAATTGGATCAAGAGAACAGGTTGCAGGTTTGGAAGAGTTCAGAAGTGTTAGAGAGTTTTGATCCAAAAAGCAGGAGTGAAACACAGAAAAAATTTGTTAGGCGAGGGTGATAGAAGATTAAGAGCAGAAGAAGTAGAGCGGGGGGGGGACTATCTCAGAGTGAATAGTGGAAAATCTTAGAGATGAAATCATTAGCAAAGTCATTGGGAGGAGAATGATGAAGAGACAGGAGGAGAAAGAGGTTTAAGCAAAGTTGTTTAAGGTGGAGAAACAAACGCTGCGGGCGCTTCTCATTGGCGGGAGATCAATGATTTGTATAATTTTGTTTTGTCCATAGAGAGGGTGCGTGAGAGAAGGAGAAAAGAACAAATTTGAAATGGAATAAATCAGCCCACTCTTTGGAGTTCTCCAAAGACGTTCGGCTGCTCTAGAGCAGGGGACCGGAGAAACTTAATTGTTGGGTAAGCCAGGGCTGAGGTCTAGTCTTAGAGGAAGAAGTGCATACAGAGACACGCAAATGGTCAAGAGTTGAGGAAAGAGTGGAGGTAAATAAAGCATAGCTGAATCAGCAGAAATCCCGAGAGATTTAGGGAAGAGAGAGATGAAAACCAGGGTTCAGACCAAGATGGTTAGAGTCGGACAGATTGAAGATCACGAAAAATGGCGGTGAATAGAGTGAGTGCGAGGAGAGAGTGAGTATAAGTAAGAGCAAAGGAGATTAAATGATGATCAGATAGTGGAAAGTCAAGTGCCAGGTAGTCAGAAATGGCACAGTTTGCAGCAAGAAGTAGGTGAAGACCAGTGGCCAAGGAATGAGTTGAAGAGTTGGAATGTGGTTGGAGGGCCAAAGAAGCTGAGCAGAGAGTTAAAAGCGCGAGATGTTGTAGGGTTATTGGCAACATCAACATGGATACTGAAGTCACCTAGGATCAGAGTGGAGACTGAATCTGAAAAGAAAGCAATGTCAGCCATGATTCAAAGTCTGAGAGGAAGCTGGGTGGCAGAACCAGGAGGGCGATAGATAACTGCAACATGGAGCTGTAGAAGAGAAAAAGTCTAATAGAAATGAAACTCAAAAGAAGAGAAATGATTAGCTGGGGGGGGGAGGTAGAACTTTGAAAACTGGCAGGAGTTAGATAGCAAGATACCAAACCCCTCCTCCTACGACCTCAGGGCGGCCTTGTGTGGGTGAAGGAGAAACCACCAAAAGAGAAAGGGCAGCGGGGGTTTGCAGTATCATGGGCTGGGAGCCAGGTTGTTTCGGTGAGAGCAAGGAGGTTAAAGGATTTAGAGAGAAAAAGGTCATGAATTGCTGTTGCTTTAGGAACAGCAGAGCGCAGTTCCAGAGGGAACAGAGGAAGGGAAGCAGGGAGACAGGGAGAGGCCGAATGGGGATCAGGTTACGAGAAAATGTGGTGAGCCATTGGGAAGGATGGAGTTCACAGAGAAAAGAAAGAGGTGTAGCTGGCTCTCTTTCTGGGATGGTAAAGGAGTTTGAGGGCTTTACAATTAAAGGTCGCAACAACAATAACAATAACGAAAACAATAATAATAATTGCCTGCTCAGTCCCTTCTGGGGGAAAAAGTCCGATGCAAGCAGGAACTTCTTCCAGGAAGCACAGGTATACTGTCCTTCTCTGTGGGAGAATTCTGGGACCAGCAGGAGAGTGGAGATGGGAGCCAGGTGCCTTCTGGGAAGACTGGAGTTCCTTGTGTGTAGGGCCAGATGACGATGGCCCCTACCTTCTTTCCCCTCGAGGCAGAGATGGAGCCAGGTGCCTTCTGGGAAGACTGGAGTTCCTTTGTGTGTAGGGCAGATGAGATGGCCCTACCTTCTTTCCCCTCAGAGGCACCGCATGGAGGCCAGGTGCCTTCTGGAAGACTGGAGTTTTTCCGTTGTGTAGGGCAGATGAGATGGCCCTACCTTCTTTCCCCTCATAGGCAGCAGATGGAGCCAAGGCCTTCTGGGAAGACTGCAGTTCCTTCACTCAATGCATGTGAGGAAGCAGACATAAGTCTACCAAAGCTTATGCTACCAACTTCTTTCTTCTCTCTGGTGGTCTCAAAGGTGCTAGAAGATCCCTTTGCTTACTTATAGGTATATGCACTTCATGTTCCCTCCTTGGGTGGATAATTTTTTTATGGTAAAACATGCTTCCAGGTCCATCCAGACAGACAGCGACTACGGTCAAGGTACATTCCAAAAATCAACGAAAAAAAAAAAAAAAAAAAAGAAAAATAGGGAGACATTCAAGCTAACTAAAGAATTATGTGTTCCACCACCAGAAACTGCACTGAAATGGATATAGATAGCCATATCAAAATCAAAAATCCCTGAAGCTGATAACCATATCATGGATGTACTATTAGTAGACTGGCCAGAAACTATGCATTGTGATGGGCTTCAGGAAGAATGGACGGAAATGCTAAGCAGAGGTTTCACCACTACCTCTTTGGAACAATTCCTTCTGGGGGAAAATAAAAGTTAAATATTGGGGGGGGGGGGTTGGATTTTATCAAAAACAGTAGTACTTTTTTACAGCCTACCCCATCGCTGGATATTTGTATAAGTCAAGCAAGGAAAGTGTCTCACTACCATTGAGACCCTCACACCGTTGAGATCTTATCTTGATTTGTACAAATCAAAAAGTAGCTATTGTAGTTTGATAAGCTCATTGCCATGGTTATATCCATATGCCATGTGTCAACCTTGGAATGAAGATCCATTATGGAGTGTAGTGCACATTGATCACAAGATGTTATTAAGTAGACGTATTATTTATTCTCTTGAGCCTTTAACCATCATTCAGATGATGGTGCAAAGGCAAATGTGGTAAAGGAGAATTATTTCTTCACCCATCACACAATCGGCCTTTAACTCATTGTTTTTTCCAGATTCATTCCACGTTTGCTTTCCCCAAATGGTCACCAAACCCTCTTAAATATAAAGCTCATAAGAATTCAGCTAGGGCAGCTCACCAATCTCCATCTGCATCATCACTGTCACCACCATTATATACATATTTCAAATTCTTTTCAAAATTGTCTTCCATCTCCAATTCAATGTTCGTACATTGGAAATTAATTTTAGTAAATTGATAAACAATAAACAACCACAGCTAATGAAGTCATGCATTTAGATTCTTGTGTTTGTGACAGCCGTTTGAGGCTGTATGTATCCATGAACATCTTTCTGGGACCTTTCAAGGTGACTTACCATTCTGTATTTGGCCATTTCATATAACCAAAATAAAATGTTTGTATTAATTATAACTATTCAATCTAGTCTGAAGTAAAATGATTTCATCTGCCATGTTCCCAGGCGCAAGGACAGATATTTGTGACTAGAGAGCCAAAATGATTTTCTAATATTACCCTCTGACACCAGGACTCCATTCTCCTACCTTGACAAGAATTATAGCTGCCAGAGAATTTCCCCTATTTGTAATATTTCAAAGATATTTATTCACCTTGAATTCAGAACACACACTGAATGTCTCATTAGCAGACCTGGATTGAGGACAGAATTTATAATGAGAGATTTTTAAACTACCAGGTATCTTGGAAATCTTAAGCCATCTGTTTCAAAATACACTTGTAGCTGATTAACTGCTTAAGAAATAATTAGCAACTGCTAACTGTTATGATAGTTAGAACTGTTGACATTTTTTAAATCTGTGTTTAAGTCACTGTCCAGAATAAATACACAACACAACACAGAATTACTAAAATGAAAACAGAATCTTTTAGAATGACATGTAGCAGTACCAAACACTGCTTTTCCTGGAGTTTTGGACACAGGAGCAGTTCAGAAGAAGTATTCTGATTCCTAGTGCATGTGAAATAAAAATTTCTCAGTAATTTGGGAAAGAAAATATAGAGCCAACATGATATAGTCGTTTGAGTATTTGATCCCCATTCAGTTTGGGAAAACCCACCAGGTGACCTTGGGCTAGTCACACTTTCTCAGCCTCAGAGAAAGCCAATGACAACCCCCTGTCAACTAAATCTGCCAAGAAAATGCTGAAGATAATTCCCTTAGGGTTCTATAGGTTGGAAAAACTTGAAGGCACACAGCAAAAATAAATAGGTGTGTGTGGCTGTGTGGGGTGGGTGTGTATTCTAGCATCAACTGACGATATTCACATATTCACTCTTCTTCATTTAACTTGAACACACAATGGGTTGTGAGGCTGGAACCCACCAATCTGCAATTTTCAGTTCCACAGGTTTCCCCACAAATTCTTCCCCAGTCCTTAAGAGCACAAGAACAGCCATGTTGGGCTTAAACAAAGTTCTATCTAGTTAAGGCCTCCACAACATATAGCCCCGGGGCCACATGCAACCTACCAAGAATGTCAGGTGGCTCGCAAGCAGGGACGTAACCATGATTTTAGGGTGGGGTGTCCAGACTAAGTGCAACCATTATAATGGGGCTTGGGCGGGCGGTGCAGCAGCATGCACCATTCATTTTTCTAAGGAAGGGGGGGTCCAGACCCCAAGAACACCCACCCTTGGCTACGTCCCTGCCGCAAGGATGTGGAAATGAAGTTCAAGACTCCTCCATTCTTAGCCCCTTCTGAGGAGAGGGTCATGCAGAAGAGGAGGAAGGGCAAACACGCCCTGCTAAGCTGCTCCCACTGCTTGGCTTTCTTCCAAGGAGAGGGCTGGTGGAGGAGAAGATGGGCAAATGCTCACCCCTCAACATCCCCCATGGCCTAGTTTTTCCTGAGGAGAAGACCAGACGGCAGCAGAGGAGGATAGGCAAATGCTCACCCCTCAAGATTCCTCCTCCTTAACCTTCACCCAAGGAGAATCTAGGTGGAGGAAGAAAAGGACAGGCAAGTCCTCCGCCACTTGGCTTTCTTCTAAGGAGAGGGCTGGGCAGAAGTGGAGGGACAATGGAATATAATTTAATAATATTCATTATTAATAATTGATATTTAATTATAATCTAACTGTGTCCCCAAAGGTTTAGCCTATTTTTAATTTCAGCCCCTACTGCTGCCAAGTTTGCAGGTGGTGATCTAGTCCAACTTTTCTTTCCCAGATTTCTATAGGGAGTCTGCAAGAAGAGTATGAAGACCATCTTCCTGCCCTTTTATCATTATCTCTAAAATATGAAGAGTTCAGGAAAGAAAGTTGGTTAGCCATCGCTCCTCGATACTTATATTTAGTGAAGAATGTAAAGATTCAATGCAATTTTATAACTTGCAACACACACACACCCCCTATCTAGCAATGTCTCTATCCAGTGGCATTACTGGGGTGGAGGTGTAATGTGAGGTTTGCAGATAGCACCAAGTGACACCCCAGAGAAGGTGTCACCAGGCTTTCTTCCTGTGGAGGAAGCCAGCAATGGAGGAGGAGGAGGGGCAAACACATACCCTTCCCAGCTGACACCCTCCCTATCTAGTGACCACCCTACCTAGTAGCATCACTGTCTCAGACTTTGCATGCAGGGGCCATGTTAAATTTCTCTATATCATTCTTTGTTAATATATTAAATTGGTTAATAGTTAATATATGTACTGTTGAAGCCAAGCTCCAGGTGTTCCTTTTGAGACGGTTTATCTAGATCAGAGCCTGAACTCCTGGTGCCTCATGCTTCATCAATGGTAAAGATATATTTACATAGATATGTGCACCACTGTTCTTGGATGACACAAGCCTTACCTATATTTCATAGGATCTACTGCTTATACATACAGGCCTTTGAAGAATGTTCAGAATTTGAATTGACTCAGAATACTGCAGTCAAATTATTAACTGATTGATTATAGAAGCTGGCTACAATTTCAGTCTCAATTTTTATAGCTGATTCACAACTGAGTATTGAGTGTATTTGCCTCTTCAGTCTCCTTACCTCCTTAGCCTTTTGAATTTGACTCCTCCTTCTGAGCCACAATCCAGTTACTCTCACTGGATCTCATTTCTCTTGGAGCCCCCTCTTTGTTCCTTCCCCTCTGAACTAAAACATTTCAGATCAATACAAAAATATGATGTTACAGTGATATCCTCCAAGTATGCACAGACACTTTACACAAAATTAAAGTTTTATTGGTCCAGGTTTAAAGCTAGCACTGATATTACTGTACTGATTATATTATATCAGTGTGAACTTCCCCATATTTGCAATAAAAATCTTGCAATAGTTTTTTGTGGGTTTTTTGGACTAGGAAGCTGTGTTCATAATGAGTTTTATCCGTGACATATCGCCAGCAGCTGTGACTGGCATCTTCAGAGAATGCTGTCATGGAAGACGGGGTGGGGGTATATACAGTAGGCCCCCGTATCCATGGACTTGCCATCTGGAGATTTCAACATCTGCAGATGGCAAGCCTATGGGGGAAGAAACAGAAGAGGAAGAAGAGTGGCAGTGAGGAAGAGGAGGGAGGATAAAGAGAAGAAAGGAAGAAGTGGTGGCCAAGGGGCAGAGGTGGTGGCAGGAAAGGAGGAGGAGGACGAAGGAAGAGGCGGCAGCTGCAGGGCAGGAGGGAAAGAGGAGAAGAGGAGGAGGGGGAAGTGGTGGACCAGGCAACTCAAATCTTCCCAGCTCTATTGCCCCCAGCTGTCTGCCCTGCCTGGAGCATCCCTCCTCCTTCCCTCCTCTTTCCTTCTCTCCCTCCTCAGTCTCTTTTGGGGTACTTCCTGCTTCCTACCTGGGGCATAGGGCTGGGCTGGTGGTGATCATGGAGGGCAGCTCTGAGCAGTGGGCAGGTGACACCAGGAATTGCTCTTGTGGTGGTAGCTACGGCAGCAACAGCAAGTGGTAGCAGCAAAGGGGTTCCAGAGGGGGCGGTAGTGGAAGCCGTTGGTGGCAGTGGTGGCGGCTTGGCTGAAAGAGGAGTCGAAGTCATGACGCATATGCTGCCAAGGCCATGGAAATTTGTTTGGGGTGATTGATACTTGGGCCTCCGAACACAAGCCCTGGTCAAGTGGCTGGTTGGATCCCAGACACCTGGCAGTGGGGGGGGGGAGGCGCAGGGGGTGGAGGAGGAGAAGGAGGAGGAGGCAGCCATGAGGAAGATTTCAGGGGGCTGGAGTGGCAAAGTCCCATTGTCTCAATGGTGGGGGCTGCCCTGTGGTGCGTGCCACCATTAAGAAGAATGGGACCTAGGCATCTGCAAATTTTGATATCCATGGGAGGATCCGAAGCAGATCCCCCACGGATACTGAGGGCCCACTATATACTGTTAGTCTAGAGGAGGAGTTAAATGTAATCTGTGTATTGCTCTGTTGTTGAATGACCAAGCCTCAGCATGTCTATTTAATTAATAATCCATTGTCTGCTGGGAAATCCTCCTCACCTTGGCTGATTTCATTTTCTTTGCTGAGTCTTGATTTTGGTGCTTTCAGGACTGGTAGCCAGACTGTTTATTTAGGATGGTCTATAGGTTTTTTTTATACTGTTCTATTATTTTTATCAGTTACTGCAGACTATGCTAAAGAGATTCTTTGAAACATTTTTTCAACCTTTTAAAACACCCTGCAAGTTGACACATGTTAGAGTTTCTATGACTGTATAAGAGGTCAATATTGTATTGTATTTTATTGTGCTGGCTGTATGCTGTAATATAGGGTTTCTTCTTTCCTGTTGAAGTTGTCCAGGTGATTTCAATGTCTTCCTTGTGTGTTCTGTCCTGATAGTTCTTGGCATGGTCCAGAATTTCAGTGTTTTCAAACAGCATTTTATGTCAGGATGGTTTATAATATGTTCTGCTACTGCTGATTTTTCTGGCTGACCCAGTCTGCAGTGTCTCTTGTGTTCCTTGATTCATGTTTGAAGACTACATTTGGTGGTCCCTATGTAGACTTGTCCATAGCTGCACGGTATACAGTAAACTGCTACGGCCATGAAAGGGTCTCTCTTGTCCTTCACTGAGCATAGCATTTGCTGGATTTTCTTGGTCTGGATGTAGACCATTTGGAGGTTGTATTTCCTCATGACATTCCCTATTCTGTCTTTGACTTCTTTGATGTAAGGTAAAAATTGGTTGGTTGGTTGGTTGTCCTCACTCCTCTTGGTTTTTCTGTGCCTGCCAGTCCTTTTGATATCTGAGTTGGAGTAACCATGAGCCTGTAGAGCCCAATCTAGGTGCTTCAGATTATCTTCCAAGAAGTGGGGTTCGCAGATCCTTTTTGCCTAGTCTACCAGTATTTTTCTTGTTTTTTGTTTTTTGTTTTTTGTTTTTTGTTTTTTGTTTTTTGTTTTTTTTTTGTCTTGGGTGGAGTTCTTGTGTAGGTATCTGTCTCTGTGTGTAGGTTTTTTTTATATTATGTGGCCTAACCGGTGGTTCAGTTTGCGGATGACCAGGACATCAAAAAATGGCAATGTTCCTCCCTTTTCTTTTTCCATTGTGAATTGGATGTTTGTTCAGATGGTTCAGAAACACAGTCAGATCTTCTCCGTGGCTCTAAATGGTGAAAATGGCATCCACATCTAGAAACCATGTTGTGGGCTTTTTTGGTGCTGTTTCCAGGGCTTGCTTAAAGTGTTCCATGTAAAAGTTTGCTATCACAGGGCTTAGAGAGTTTTCCATGGCTACCCCGACCCTCTGCTTGTAGAATCCCTTGTTCCACTGGAAGTAGCTTGTGGTGAGGTAATGTTCAAACAAGGCTCTGATGTCTTCCAGAAACATTTGTCGGATGAGTGCCAAAGAGAACACATCAAAGCTGATTAGTATGTCTCCAAGTTTGAGTTTGAAGTTGATGGTTTTTCTATCACGTAAGCTGAGTGATGTAGTGGGGGGTTTGGCCTATATGGGTTTGTAATTGTGTGTCGAGAAATTTGAACAAGTCATATGTGGGAGATCCAGTGGCTCTCACTATGGGTTGGAGTGGCACTGAATCCTTGGGAAGTCCATGCAGTCTTGGTAGGAGAGCCTCAGATTTGCATAAACTTTGGTGTGTCATTGGCAAACTAGAGGAATTTTTGATCAAGGTGTTCGTTTTCCTGGAGATTTTGTTGGTTGAGTCTTTTTTTTTTTTTTTTTTTTTTTTGGTATATTGCAGTATCCAGGAGTTCTTTGACTTTTTGTTTGAATGTTTCTGTTTCCATGATTACCATGGCATTGCCTTTGTTTTCTCCTTGCTGCTTCTCCTCTTATCTCTTCCACTTCCTTCTTTGGGAAATGGTGGAGGGCGGAATCAACCTGGGCAATGATGTCTTCAACTGGGATTCTGGTGGTGGCAACCGCAAAGTTGCTTCCTATGGCCAGGATTTATGTTTCTTCTTTTGAAAGTTGCTGCTTGTTAGATTGATGATGATTTTTGATGTGTCCAGTAAGGGTTTCACCTGGTGCTTTTTGCATTTGTAGAATTTTTTTTTCTGTCTTTAGATATGGTCTGCCATATCTTTTTCCATTTTCTGTAGGTGAAGCAGTCAATTATGTCCCAGTCTTGGGTGTTTCTCTTTCTTTTGACTGATGCTCAGGTGGAGTTATAGCAGCTTCTTGTCTGTGTTAACCAGTTCTTTGTGTGTGGTGTATATTCTCTCTTATAACAGTGCATGTTCCATTTAGTTGTCGATACAGTTGGCCTATGGGGCTTATAAGGAATAACATCAGGAATAAACTCTTCCAGAACTTTGTCTCTTAGCCTGAGAAACGAACAAAAAACTACAATATTTGTTCAGATGTAAGCCCCATTGTAATCAACATAGCTTATTACCAGCCAGGTGACTACAGGATTGTGGTCTCAATCATTGGTTAAACTCCATACTGAACTGAGTGGGGATTGATTCTAACTAGGTATTCATAACAATGAACGCTTAAGTATATTAAATGTAGTAAGTAAAAATTTGTTTGTTTTCTTAAGGTTCTTTCTCTCCCTTTTATTCCCCCCTTCCCAGGCAAATATTTGCATGGTATGCATACATATTTGTTAATAACTGAAAAGCTTTACTTTATATAGCGGCTTGGAAGGGATGCACTACTTTTGTTCAATATGTACCTCTTCTCTACCCATACTGTCTCTTATCTTCCTGTCTCACCTTTTTCCTACTGTATCTACTTTTTCTTTTCTGACTCTTATGCCTCATTTTTCCTCTTTCTAGCAAGTCATCATCTTATGAAAAGGAGGAAGAATACACTTAGCTGGAATTTGTGATTTAAATGTACTTCTTTCCCTAAGCAGAAGTGAGGACTACTATTAGAAATCACTTGGGAGGTGGGGGGCTATTTTAGTACTTTTGTCATTAGGTATCAGGTAGATATTCACTCAGCACCACAGCAAAGTAAACTCGGGCCCATTACAAACGGGCCTTTGCAGTGCCCCTGTCAGGTGCTAGGGGTTGGCTGAGGACCTAGCATCCACACTGGCCTCACCCCTAGCACGTGACGGGGGCGTAAAAATGGCGGCACCCTATACACACGGGTGCCGCCATTTTTACGTGCCGGATGCATAGCGTCTGCACATCACACCCCAGATATGACGCCGCGAGTGCGCGAGTAGCGCCTCATGGCGTCCCATCCGGGGCGCAAGAAGAAGTGCCATTTTGGGGCTTCTTTTTGCTCCACGAGGGAGCCGCACGGTTTGGCTGCTGCGGCTCCCTCGCGGAGCAACCAGCAGCGGCGTGAGACCGCCCGTTTTGGGCGGTCTGTAACGCGCCTCAGACATCAGCAGCAGATGTAGGAATTCTTGTTCTTTATTACTCAGGCACACTGCAGAATTAATGCAGTTTGACACCAGTTTAAATATCATGAAGGCTAAATATCTCACAAAACTAAAAATCCCAGAATTCCATAGCATTGATCCATGGCAGTCAGTGGTGTCAAAATGCATTAAGTCTGCATTGTAGATGTAGCCTTACTCGTTGTAATTGGAAAGGAGGTGAAAACCTGGCTGAATACAAGTCAGTAGAGCATGAGGTTGCTGAATGCAGCCGAGAGATCAACATGTCTCATAAGGTGATCTGAATGATCAGTTTTAAGTATTTTCAGAAATGTGGAGATTGTGACTGGGAATCAGCCTCAGCACCAACCAACCTAAGCACCAACCTTGAACTGCAGTGGCAATGTTAATCCGGATTGCTAAAGTGCCGTCTGTTACTGTGTATCAGCTCAGCCCTGCAATTATAACAGGAGTCAAATGTCATGGGACAACACTGAAAGTTGTCAACAATTTCAGTCTGACCACTGATGACATTCAGGATAAGCCACACAATATTCCACATAAAACAGGATTTTCTCAGATTTACAAAGACCTCCTCCATCTGCTGCTACTTTTTACTATGGTACAGACAAGCTAGAATTCAAAAACAATATTGCTTTACACTTGTGACTATTTAGGATTGCTGCTATAATAGTCTAATTTGAGATACTTCTTTTTTCCAGATTTAATTAGAATCCCTGTGTTTAAATATATATATTCTTCAAACAGGAATTATAAAGGGAAAGCGTTTTGATGTGTCTTCTAAAAGTAAATAAAATTGGTGTTGTCCATATATAGAAACATTTGTCATTAGCAATTGTAATGCCTTCTCCTCACAGCTTCTATAAGATAGATTTACAGTGATAAGTCTTGGATAGCTGGAGATGTTAGTTTTATAATTTAAACAAATGTAAGAGCATTGTGGACAAAGCCTAACCAACACAAGACATGACAAAAGGAGATCACCTTTAAAGGCATATTACACCACAGCCAATGTATGAAACTTTGGATAACATGGAAATGTCGGTAGCTTTCAGTAACACAAGGAAGTAGTAGTGAACAGATTGATCTCTTTTCCTATCATCTAGCTGTTAAAGGTACATTTCCATTCTCCTAAACTAAAACAATTTGATTGATTTAAATAGATTCTGCTTAACAACATAATTTAGGAAATGTGTAGATATCTGGAGAGCTTGGGCTGGGACATAAAATACAATGTTGAGACAAAGACTAGATGGCCAATTTGTAGACCTCCAGAGGAGCTTTATTTTTTTCCCCCTTTGATTATTTTTCAGAATAGAAATAAATTTGTAGAAGGATGGATGTGTAAGATATAACATAAAAAACAAAACAAAACAAAACAACCCTGCTAATCTAGACACTACCAAAGCAAAAAACAGGTATGCAATACAGACAACTATAAAAAGTATAATGTTACATGAGCAATTAGCAAGGCTCTACATTAGAGTACATATGTTAGAAAACATAAATAACCAATATATATTTTAAACCAAACAGTGAGCAATTATGAAGTCCAACTTGCAACTAATCTGTGGGAGATAACCAGCTGCAATGTCCAAATGTTAAGCTTTATAGGAGAGTCCATGAATTCTTAAAAAATCATTTTTAAGATGAACTGAAGCACCTGGACCAGGCTCTACAGGCTAATGGTTATTCCAGCTCAGACATCAGAAGGGCTGCCAGGCCCAGAAAAACCCAGAGTTTTGAAGACAAGCAGCCACCAAAAGGGAAGGTATTTTTACCATACATCAAATGAGTCACAGACAGAATAGGCAAAGTGGTGAGGAAGCATAACCTTCAAATGGTTTACAAACCAACGAAAAAAAATCCAGCAAATGTTTCGCTCAGCCAAGGAACAGAGAGACCCTCTCACAGCCACAGGAGTTTACCACATACCATGCAGCTGCAGACAAGTCTACATAGGGACCACCAAACGCATGGGGGCAAACAAGAATCAAGGAACATGAGAGACACTGCAGACTGGGCCAGCCAGACAAATCAGCAGTAGCTGAACATGCCACAAACCATCCTGACATAAAATGCTGTTTGAAAACACTGGAATTCTGGACCATGCCAACCACTACCATGTCAGGATGCACAGGGAAGCCATTGAAATCCACAAACATCTGGTGTCACCCCCCCACCACCACCACCCTTAGGGTATTACCTGGTGTGGTCCGCATTCCCCACACACCCCTAGTGATGCCACTGGGTAACAGGTTTCACCTAAAGATAATTTGAGTCCCTATATTGGGAGAAAAGTGGATTATAAATTAAATTAAATTAAATTAAATAACTTGATTAAATATTCCCACTCCAGGCTTCCTAAGCAGATGGAAGAAATGATTTTCTCACTTCAGCATAACTGAAGAAAACCCCTTGTCATCTAAGGATAATTGCTCCATCTCTAACCAGCTAAATTTTAAATCATTTGTTCAACTTCATGATGATGATGATGATGATGATGATGATGATGATGATGATGATGATGATTTGTGGTTGATCCACTCAGGCTTCCATATCCATAGGTTCTTCATCCACAGATTCAAGTATCCATGGCTTGAAAATAATAAAAAAGATATACATTACAAAAAGCAAACATTAATTTTACTATTTTATACAAGGGATACCATTTTACTATGCACTATATATAATGGTACTTGAGTATCCACAGATTTTGATATCTATGGGAGTTCCTAGAACTGAACCCCAGTAGATACTTAGGGTCCTCTGTACTTACTGAACGATAATAATAATAATAATAATAATAATAATAATAATAATAATAATAATTTTTATTTATACCCCGCCCTTCCATAAATATGATCCACCCTTTGGTAGAAAGATCATTGCAAATAAATGTTATTACAGCCAGCCCTCTGTATCCACAGTTTCTACATCTGGAGATTGAATTATCCATAGCTTGAAAATATATATTTTTTAAAATTCCCAAAAGCAAACCTTGATTTTTGCATTTTATATAAGGGACACCATTTTACTACTACACTGTATATAATGGGACTTAAGCATCCATGGATTTTGGTGTTCATGAGAGGTCCTGGAAATCTTAGACGGTACAAACAGTACACTGTGTTGTTGGTGTTGCTGTTATTGTATCATCTTATTGATTTCACCAGGACCATGCCCTGTAACATCACCACAGTCCACCCCATCTGATATCATGAAGAGATTGTGCCACATCTCACGTTTTGGCCCCAAAATCTTGGTGGCTGGTATTGAGCTGGCAACAATATTTAGAGTACAAAAGTTAAGGCCTCCTGTAGATACATCTTTGGTATGACTCATATTAAGCATAAAATAGCTCTTCATCGTAGTGAGATGAATCATTGATGTTTTTAGTAAAAACATGTGGAGCTGATGATCAAATGGAATTAAAGCTTTGGAAATATGAGTCAACTGTTAGAAAATGGGATTTCCTTTACTACCAATTTTCACAAAATCAGAATGTTTTAATCTGCACCATAGATAAAGGTGTTTCTTTCCTTTTAACCACTATTACCCTTCTATTGATCTTGATTATTTTAGGAAAATGTTATAATTACAGAGATTAATTAGCAGTCAGAGCAATCAAAGCATGGCTCTTTGGAACAGAAAGATGTCAGAAATCAAGGGGGTGAAGGTTTTCAAATGGAATAAATTAGATCTGAAACTCATAGTGCTTGATGGAACAGGCAGGGATATGAGGATGATTTTTCCTGTCATTAGGAATCTTTTGTGCTGATATGAGAAAAGGTAATTAGTCTTCTTCATTTGAACATCTCTTTAAGTTGGTAAAAAAGCTTTAAGTGCTAATTAGGTAAGAACCCATCAAAACCAAATTAGGAACAATTAGTACTCACACTCATTACGAAAGAAAAGATTGGGGAGGAACATATTTACTGATATTGAGATATTAATTGAGGTGTTTTATTTGGGATGTCAGATTATATCAAAGTGATAGCTGAAATTCAGTAGTCCCTTGCAAGGTCTAGAAAATTTGCATAAATTTCTTATTATCCACAACAAGAAAGGTCATAAAATCAAAAGTTGCATATACAAATAATGTGTTGCATACTTCTTAATAAAGCCATCATGGTTTTGGTCTTCCATATTGTGATTCAGATTTGTTTTATAACTTTGCATCTCAACAGCCCAATGGAAAAGCTGTCAATTTCTTCTAACTGAAATAAGCTCCCTTCAATCATTTGTCTACAGGTGTATAAAGGAATAGGGCTATATGTGCTCACACACCCCCCCCCCACATTCCTATGCATGCTTGTTCTCTAAGACATTGTTGCATCAAAAAATAGGCTCAATGGATATTTTGCAACACTGTAAGCTCAGGTGCTTCCCAAGGCAATAATGAAGGCAGGATCAAGACAAGATATGATATCTTTGTTGGTCCTGGAACTAAATCCTCCCCATCTGGATTTAGGATTGAAAGACTAAGGCAAAATGTGAATGAATCTAAGGCAAGTATAAGCAGGTACAAATTGGTACATTGCACAAGGTCATTACTAATCACAGTGGACTGAAGTTAAACCTGGATTCCTAGTCTGAGATGAGATGTCCTTAAACTTGAGTTGCTGTTGTTGGTGGTAGTGATTTGCACAAAGGAGTGCTTTGTAGTCCATTTTGCTGATTTGTATAGAGTAAGAGTGGGCAACTGCATAAAGGTTGGGTGGAAATTTCCCTCAACCAGTCCACAGGTCACCCTCCACCAGACACAATGTCCCTAGATATGTTCATTTGTGTTACAGTCCCTCTCAGAATGGCAACCAGAAATGACACTGTCACTTCCAGATTTGGCAAGGACTGTAATGGAAATGGGTGCCATAATTTACCATTTGGAATTTGGAATCTGAAGAGTCAGATTGCCAGGAATTTATGGCTGCAGATAATGGTGACCTCTCCAAGGAGCTGGTGGCTGAGACAGTTGGAAACCACAAGGAGGACTTGGAGGACAATGAGGAGGAACCTGAGAGAGTGCCAAATCCCAGCCCTCCCCTGCCAGGTCCTAGGTCTGCCCTTCCAGATCCCTACTCTTCCCTGCCAGGTCTTGGTTGGATGTTGTGGATCAGCAGTCTAACCTTGCTTTAGCAGAGGTGCCAGGCCTGGGAGACATGTTGGGGATGCTTTGATTGAAAGTTCTTGCATGGCAGGGGGTTGAACTGGATGCCCCTTATGGTCTTTTCCAACTCTTTGATTCTATAATTCTATGAATCTAGACAAACGCTAAATATGAAACAAGTGAAACTGACAGATTTCCCAGTCTCTAATACATAATAGTTTCTTATGAGTGGAGGAAGCCATTTAAGATTGAGACAAACAGGTATACAGTGGATCCTTATCTTATGTGGGGGATCTGTTCTGGACCTCCGCCCCCTGTGTAAACCACAAAAATGTGTATGCTTGAGCTCCATTCAATATAATGGGGTTTGTGCTTGGGGCGTGGCAAAGCGTGTGCACCATGGGCACGCACACCATTCATTTCTTAGCTGTGCAGCTAAAAGCTGTGTATAGTGTGCCCGTGTATGGCATGTGCACACTGTATTTGATTTATTTCTTCAAGAGCCCTATTGCAGTTTGGAGGTACAATTATATTTAGGTCTTTGTAACTAAGGGAAATACAAGTAGCTTGCATCCTGCTGACAAGAATTTTATCATTTTCTCTCTCTTTTTTGGATTTTTTTTTTTTTTGGTGGGGAGTAGTTTCTTTGGTATGAAATGAAGTGAGAATGGTCAAAAAGTGTGGCATAAAGGCAAAATATTATTAAGGAAAATATGTTTTCATTGGTGTTACTTATTAAATTATATTTAAAAAATGAAGTTGCTCTGAGGCTGCACTAAGATGGCAAGAGCTGGAGTGTTTAGGAACAGATTAAACCCACTCCTGCTGGTGGCTGTTTGGGATTACAGCAGTGGCCCACTTTGGAAGTAGGCCGTGTGGTCACTGTAGTCCTGGTGCAATTGTGGACTGAGTGGCCAGAGTCCATTACTTCTGAACATATGCTTTGGCCTTAAGGTTTTTTGGGGTATTAAATAGATTTCATCTGAGGCATCAGTAGAGGAAAGAAGAACATGGATGAGTTGATGGGACACTCAGCAGTAGACTGGTATGTTTTTAATACTTGCATTTTTTTAAAAAGAGGTTTAACATGTATTTGTCTTGGTTAACAGAGAATGTTTGCTTTGATTTGAGATCAATACCTTTATCAAATTAATCATTTTTCCTGCTCTAAAATTACCCACTGCTCATAAATGGAGGGAAAGCACACACTTACATTGTGTTAGAGAATATTATACACTTGGGGATTTCACAACTTGTTCTAGAAACTGTCTCCCTCCTACATACCACCCACATCACACATTTATCTACATGTACAAGACTGATGGGGGATCATTTAGAGAGAAAGAAATTAATGTGAAGGACATCACTTTCACACTCTTGGGAAATGTAAAGACAGATCCCCACACACTATACTGAAAACGTGTGTGTGTGTGTGTGTATATAACTCAAAACTATCTACAGTTGGTAGTAACATTGCTATTTTACCCCACTCCCATCCACACTTTGATCATGATGACTTTGAAGTAATCCAAAAATGCATGCAACAATTAACAGAGCTTTAATCACTGTTGTAAACCTCCTGAGAGCAGTCACTGTAATAAAATTGGCATATTAAGGATATGAAAAAATAATTGCAGGTGCAACTAAACATGATTAATGATCAGACAACAGCTTCCACATGAAAGGAATATTAAACAGTTTTGGATGCAGGTCAGAGCCAAGATTATTATTATTTTGGCTCATCTGCTCATATTCAATAAAACATGGAGTGAGGCCATAATGCAGTACTGTTGCTAGTGAATATTGATTTCATGGAATGGGGTATAGGATCAATTGGCAAGAGGAAGGACTGGAGGTGTCATATGATGACAAACAATCAGCTTAAGCACAAACTAACCATAAATTGAGGCCACAGTCTAACACACAGTGAAATGTGCTTACACCAGATTATTAAATTGGGTTTAATATGTTGGATTTTGGTCTGGCTGGGTAATGGATAAAGCTAGCAAGTTAGTAGGAAATGACAACCTGGGCAGTACCAATGTCTAACTAGATATTTTGAATGCTTACTTTTCAACTTGTTCTTTGTTTTGATTTCTATTTTTTTAAAAATCCTAATAATATTGGGAATGGTCCAGCTAAATTCAACTTTTTTAATGACTGTATGGTATGAATAGGAGAGGTAGAATACTTAAATCCCTTCTAGTAATGATACTATGCATTTTGTTGCAATGCATGATGCTACAACTTCCAAATGTGTTTAGCTCATTTGTAGTGCTCTCCTTAACACTAGACATTTTCAGATGTTTAGGAGTTCTAATTAATTGCTGTAAGTCTGAACATTTTTATCAACTTGTTACATTCCAATCATGAGACTCATCCCACCAGTTATTTGCTTTGCATTGCTAGGAGTTCAAGTTTATATTGGGAAATAAACAAGATGAACTTAAACTCCCAGCACAGCAAGACAAATATGACATAATAAGTCTCACTGAAACCTGATGAGAGGAGTCTAATAATTAGAATGTAGTAATAGAGTGGTATAACATTTTCAGGAGATATAGACCAAACAAGGAAGGAGGAGGAGTAGCATTATATGTCTGGGATGTTTACACCTGAGAAAAGATCCTGGACTTAAATCCTGGAAGCAAGGTGGAGAGAAACTGGATAAAAATTAAAGGGGAGAGAAACAACAGGGATGTTATTGTGAGAATCTACTGCAGACCCCAAGTTAGACTAAGGAATTAAAAATGCTTTTCTGGAACAGATGACCAAACATTCAGAAAGGAGAGATATAGTCGTGATGGGTGACTTCAGCTATACTGATATTTGCTGGAAATCAAACTCAGCCAAAACTTTAAGGTCTAGCAAATTTCTCATTTGCCTCAAGGGCAATTTCATTGTCCAAAAGGTGGAACAGGCAACAAGAGGATCAGCTATTTTAGATAGCTGAACAGGTTAAAGGGGTGCAAGTGATGGGATCCTTAGGTGGGAGTGACTGTGTTTTCCTGGAGTTTGTTATATAGTGGAAAGGGGAAGCCTGGCACAGTCAGACATTCATTGTCAGACTTTAGGAAAATGGATTTCAGTAAATTTAGGGAAATACTAGGTGTAATCCCATGGTCAGAAATATTTTTTTTTTAAAAAGGGAGTTCAGGATGGATAGAAGCTTTTTTTTTTTTTTAAAGGAAGACATTGAAGGTGCAATTTCAAACAATTCCAGTGAGCAGGAATAATGGGAGGTGTCTCAAGAAACCAGGATGGATGACTAAATAACTTTCAACTGAGTTAAGTTTTAAACAGGACATGTATGATTAAACCATTTTCAAAAGAGGGGGGAAGAGGACCCAAACAATTACTGCTCTGTTAGCTTGACATCAGTACCAAGAAATATTCTAGAGAAGATCATTAAAAAGAGAACCTGTAAGCATTTAGAAAGGAATAATTGTAAAATGTCAGCATTGGTTTCTTAAAAACAAGCAATGCTAGACTTACCTTGTCTCCTTTTTTGATAAATTACCAGCTTCGTAGATGGAGGGAATGCTGTGGATGTAGCATATCTTGATTTCAGTAAGGCCTTCGACAAGGTTCCCCATGATATTCTTGTGAAACAAGCTAGTAAAATGTGGGCTAGAGAATGCAATTGTTAGGTGGATTTGTAATTGGCTGACTGGCTGAACCCAAACAGTATTCAGCAGTGGCTCCTCTTCATCCTGGAGAGAAGTGATTAGAAGGGTGCTGTAGGGTTCTGTCCTGGGACCATGCTATTCAACATATTTATCAATGATTTGGATGAAGGAATAGGACGCATGCTTATCAAATTTGCAGATGATACCAAATTAGGAGGAGTAGCTCACACTCCAGAAGCCAAGATTAAAATTCAAAATGACATGAATAGGTTAGAAAGCTGGGCCAAAAGTAACAAAATGAATTTCAACATGGAGAAATGTCAATGTCTACACTTAGGCTGAAAAAATTAACACAGAGATATAGGATGGGAACACCTGACTTGACAACAGTACATGCAAAAAGAATCCATGAGTCCTAGGGCTTTTACGCATTATGAATTACAGAAAATTGCCATTCTGTGTAAATGACCCTCATTCTCATTTGAAACTGGTTCCTGTCGCAGTCTGATCGAACCCAGTCATGATGAAGTGAAGCAAAGGCAAAAAAAACCCCTGGTGTTTCTAGAGAGAACTTTGAAAGAGGTTCTTTTCAGAATAATTGATTCTGAAGTGAGTTCCATAAGTGGGACCGACAGATCAGAATCGATTCATTCTGAAGGGGGAAGGACAAATGGCAGAGGGGTGTTTACCATCCCTCCTCTGTCTTTGTTGTACTTGCTGTTGTTTAAAAAAATGAATTGAATGCATATTTGATTGATTGCTTTTGCAACTACTTGCAAAGGCATGCAGTTGCTAAAGCAACCAATTGAATTTTCAATAAATTGACTTTATAAAAGACTCTGCTATTCTTGGTCCATGTGATCCAAGCATGGCAAGAGTCGGGGGGACCACTGGGGGTCTCCCTCTCCCCTCCCATGCTTGTATGGAGTGATTCGAACATGGCAGGGGCCCAGAGGGGACCCCTGGGTGTCTCCCTCCCCCCTCCCATGATTGGCTGGAGCAATCCAAGCATGGCAAGGGGCTGGAGGGGACCCCTGGGGGGGTCTCCCTCCACCTTTTCCTGCTTGGATTCCATAGTTGTAGGGTTTCAAAGTTATAGCCATGTTAGTGTGTAGAATCAGTATGTAGAGATATCTTGTAGCACCTTTCAGACTAACTAAAGAAAGAATTTGGCAGCATGAGCACCAAATGCATCTGAGGAAGTAGACTTAAGTATATGAAAGCTCATGCTGCCAACTCTTTTCTTTAGTTAGTCTCAAAAGTGCTACAAGATCTCTCTTCATACTGATTCTACATACTAACACGGGTATATCCTTGAATGAATTAACAGTGTGATGTGGCAGCTAAAAAGATCACTGTAGTTCTGTGCTTCATCAATAGAAGTATAGTGTCTAGATCAGTGATATCCAAAGTGGGAAGTAAGCCGCCCCCCTCACTGGGGTGGTGGTGGAAAGACCCAAAGGGGTGGTGAGGGGGAAAGGGGGTCACAAGGGAATGGTGAGGGAAAAGGGGGGCACGGTGAAGGGTCTTCAGTTAACATATTGGTGCACAAGAAAGATAAGGGAGACCAGCAGCCTTTAGGACCATGGTGGGGATGAGGGTTGCATGAAACTTCTTTTCAGGGTCTCTTAAAATCATTATGAAGCCTCACTTTGTGTGGTGGTATCTCCTGCTCTTCACCTCCCAGTGAAAGCTCACTCTCCAACCTGTACCTTTCACTAGTAGTGGTGGGAAACTCTCGCAAGGGTTGGGCTCAAGGCATCATTTTTATTGGAGTGGCACCATTTTAGGACAGACTCACTGACTGGAGCAAGGAGTTGAACATGCAGCAGTGGGGAGGAAGAAGCAGCAAAAGGAACTTTCAATTTTGAGACTATGCTTAAACTTTTTGTGCTCCAGCCTGCTCCCACTTTCTTTTATGGGATAGGCTGAGAGAAGAGTTCTCCAATCCAGAGCATGTAGCCTCTGTAAACCCACTGTACACACACCACCTGCACCCCACATTACCCTGATGAAGGACTGAGAGTCTTTCTTTGCTGAAGTGAAGTTTCTCCCTTTGCACTTAGTCACCTTGGGAGCAGTGATCAAGCACCTGGCTAAGCAGTGACCAAAAAACTTCTTGCCTACATTGTCCTTTGTGACAAAGCTGGAATAGGTGAGAGGATTCTCTGTCACTGCTGACCCTGCTGCATGGTTGCTGCCCTGACGGTGACCAGGTGCAAAGGGAGTAGCTGGCACAAGTAGGAGGCTTCTTGGTAATTACTCAGCCGGCTACTCAGTTACTGCTCCCAAGGTGGCTGAGTGCAAAGAGAGTAGCGACCATGATAGGTTGTTTTAAATTTGCAGAAGACTTAAAATCAGGTAATAGGCATTGGGTGGCACTAAGGTTGTCACCCAAGAAAAAAGGGGGCAGTGGCCCAAAAGTGTTTGAAGACCACTGGTTTAGATCAAGGGACATAATAGCACCACTCTATTCTGCTTTGGTCAGGCCTCACCTAGAATATTGTGTCCAGTTCTGGGCACCACAGTTCAAAAAAGATATTGACAAGCTGGAGCATGTCCAGAGAAGGACGACCAAAATGGTGAAGAGTCTGGAAGCCATGCCTTATGAGGAAAGACTTAGGGAGCTGGGTATGTTTAGCCTGGAGAAGAGATAGTTAAGAGGTGATATGATAGCCCTGTTTAAATGTTTGAATGGCGGTCATGAAGATGAAGCCAGCTTGTTTTCTGCTGCTCCAGAGAATAGGACACAGAGAATAGGACACAGAGCAATGGATTCAAAATACAGGAAAAACGATTCTGCCTAAACATTTGGGGGAACTTCCTGATAGTAAGAGTTGTTCAACAGTGGAACATACATCTTCAGAGTGTAGTGGAGTCTCCTGCTTTAGAGGTTTTCAAACAGAGGCTGAATGGCCATCTGTCAAGAGTGCTTTGATTGTGCCTTTCTGATTGGCAGGGGTTGATCTGGATGGCCTTTGTGGTCTCTTCCAGCTATGACTCTCTTAATCTATGATTCTAAATTCCTGCATGTCAGGAGGTAGGTGTCCTGATTCACCTAACACCTACATAGGCTGGCTGGGAGGGAGCAGAACCATCAACTGATAGTGCCAGTAGAGGCAGTAAATTACCAGCAGCTAGAAAACCTCTTTGACTGTAGGAGTCTGTTAGGAGAAAAGCACGCATCAAAGCAGTCTGAGTCAAGGGAGACAAGAACAATCAAGGTCAATGCAGCCAAAGGTTTGAAGAAGCCAGGAAGTCTGAATTATGTGTCAGGATAAAGTCATATCTAGAGCAAAAAATGTCCCAGATGTAGCAATGAGGTACAAAAGGTAAATGGTAACTAGAGGTCAAAAGGTGCCATGATGATTGTGCAAAACTGAGCAGTGCTGAGTCACAAGAAGATAATGACACATCAGCAGGAAGCAGAATCATAATGCTTCAATAATACACAGTCATGGTACACATGTGACAGGAAACTGTGTGACATACCAATTGGGGGTTGAACTAAATTCCCAGGCAGAGAGTGTATATATAAGGGAGGTTCTGTCATTGCACATTTTTTGGTTATTGTTGTGAGATGGTGGTGGAGCATTTTTTCAGATAGTGTAATATATTGTAAATACTGCAACAAAGAATAACACTTCTTTGAGAGAAATCAGCTGTTGTTTGAAACTCTTTGGGAGAAGGAAGATTTCTTCACCCTGCACCACTTCCACAGTGTCCTGTGTTGTTTGTTGCATAACAGCCTCACTTCTGCATGCATGAACTTTAGGTCTCAAATGCGTCAGCAGTACAAAATACAGGAGACTGGACTCAGATGTCAGAGACAGGAAGGCTAGTCAGGAAACAGATGAGTTGCTTCCAGCATTCACCTTAGACAGACTCAGAAGTTTATCGCACAGGGGCTCAGGAAATGGTTGGAGAACGGAATGGAAGGGGCCAGGAATGAGTGTAGAATGAGTGGGGAACACATTTTACTGCACGCAGAAGTCCCTCACTCATTCCGTTCCATTTCCCAGCTGTTCTCCATCCATCCCAGGTGGGGGGCAATTTTTGAGAACTGTTCAAAACAGTTCTCAAAAACGTCCTCCTCTAGGACAGACTGGGAATGAAAGGGCAGGGAACAGAGTGAGTGAGGGACTTCCTTGTGTGCAGTAAAATGCATCCCCCACTGATTCCATTCCCTTCCCAGCCCCTTTTGGACCATTCTCTGACCGTGTCAGGAGCCTGTGTGATAAACTCCTCAGTCTTAAATGGCATGACACCAGTTGGTCCTCATCACAGCTTCCCTGTTGCTGCTTGGCCCACAGCCTAGCTAAGTGTCTTTGTTCTATCTTTTGTTACATTATTTTGTCCCTCCTCCTTGATTGAGGACTTAGGATCCCAGATGTGTCCTCTGCCTCATCAGCAGGTGAGTCTTGCCTTTGCCCTGCTGGATGAGCTGGCAGAGGCTCTTCAGCAGGGAGAGCTGGCTGAGGTTGCTCTACAACAGGGAGAGCTGCAGGGTATTCCCTGTCTGAAAGACTTGCCTTGGGTCCCTTCTCATCATACTCTTCCTCCACATCCCAATCCTGCAGTTCCTGGCCCATGATAGTTGGACTAGATGGCCCTTGCACTTCATTCCAGTTATATGAATTTATTGTTCTAACTGCTGCTTATATAAGGTCATGCTAGAACACATTTTAGTGTACTAGATAACAATATCAACCATGTCTGCCTACCAAATTGTATATGCCAAGTCTTTTCACTGGCATGCTAGGTTGATATAGTTAGATTTTTTTTAAAAAAAAATAATAATATGTTGCACGAATCATCTAGTTCTTAGTTAAAAACTGGTGCTTAAAATTTACACTGAATTTTGAAATTCTAAATTATAATTTGAGTGAGTTACTGTGATTGTGTTTAAATGAGCAGATTAATATATGATTACAAGAGTGGGTATATTTTTCAGTGTATAAGTGTTCAGAGACTAAACAAACAGCACAGCAGTTTTTTAAGTTGTTGTTTTGTATTAGTATCAATTTTTTAACTGTTTAATGAAAACATATTTTGACACAAAATCAAAACAGAGACATAGCTCATCTATAAATGTTAGATACATCATGTAAGTGGCCTTCTATACTGTTTCAAGAGAAACCTCCTATAATGTTCCTTCCTTTTCTTTTTTCATTGTGAATTGGATGTTTGAGTGGATGTTGTTCAGATGGTTCAAAACACAGTCTGATTTTCTTCTTCGTGGCTGTAGATGGTGAATGTTTCATTCACATTATTAGATACCCTGGTCATCCTCAAACTGTACCAATGGTTGGGCCACACAGTACACAGAAAATCTACACACATGGACAAATACCTACACAAGAACTCTAACTATCACCCAGAACAAAAAAAGAAGCACCATAAAAACCCTGGTAGACCAGGCAAAAAGGATCTGTGAACCCCACTTCCTGGAAGATGAATTGAAGGACCTAGACTGGACTCTACAGGCTAATGGTCACTCCAGCTCAGATATCAAAAGGGCTGCCAGACCCAGAAAAACTCACAGGAATGATGACAAACAACCACCCAAAGGGAAGGTATTTTTACCATACATCAAAGGAGTCACAGATAGAATAGGGAAATTGGTGAGGAAACACAACCTCCAAATGGTCTACAAATTGACCAAGAAAATCCAGCAAATGCTGCGCTCAGTGAAAGACAAGAGAGACCCTCTCATAGTCGCAGAAGTTTACCACATACCATGCAGCTGTGGACAAATCTACATAGGGACCACCAAATGCAGTGTTCAAACACAAATCAAGGTACATGAGAGACACTGCAGACTGGGTCAGCCAGAAAAATCGGCAGTAGCAGAACACATTATAAACCATCCTGGGCATAAAATGTTGTTTGAAAACACTGAAATTCTGGACCATGCCAACAACTATCAGATCAAAATGCACAGGGAGGCTATTTTAATCAACAAACACCTGCACAACTTCAACAGGAAATAAGAACCCCGTAAAGTGAACAAAATATGTCTACCAGTCCTGAAAAAAATCAAAACCAAGACCCAGCAAAGCAAATGAAAACCACCCAGGTTGAGGGAGATTTCACAGCAGACAATGGATCATTAAGTAAATGGACATCCTGTAGGTCTTGCCATTCAACAACAGAACAATATACAGATTAACATGTAAATCACTTCCTTTCAACCAACAGTATATATACCCCACACTCTTCCATGTTAGCATTCTTTGCACATGCCAGCCACAGATGCTGGCAAAACATCAGGAATAAACTCTTCTAGAGCACAGCCTCCAAGCGAGAAAAACCCACAAAAAACTATGGATGCCAGTTTGTAGCCTGCTGAACCACTAAAGTGATCTGACTGGGGATACTAAATACACCTCCCTAAGCTGGTTCCATAGAGAACCACTGCAGATAAAGTGCAAATCTACAGCGCTATAATAATAATAATAATAATAATAATAATAATAATAATAATAATAATAGCCCTATAATTGCATAGTGTAAATGGGTCCTAGATATGCCGGATGATTTCCCATTGCTGGATATGATTATCACTGAGAAAAGGAAGGAAATTCAGGGAATATCTAAGGAGATTATTGCATTAATTTTAAAGTGACTTATTCTTAAAAGAATATATTATTGCACTCAGCTGTGGCGGGGCAAGTGCAACCTGTATGCAGCCCAGACCCCAACCTCGCTTATCCAGCAGCTTTTCAAAAACAGCAAACTCCAGAAAACCTCCCTGTCCTTTCAAAGGGTCTGGATGATACTCAGCCCCTTAACATGCATTAAAATAACTTACTATTTGCACTGGATCACACTGGAAGATCCAGTGCCCTCCACTCTGATGCTCAGTGTCATATTATGCCATCCATCACATCCATTGCTGCTACCAGCTTCTTACTTTGAGATCAGAATGAGGCACTCAGCCATATGATCAAGGCTTGGCATCTCATTCTGACTTCAGACCAAAGCAACCCACATTGGCAACAGATGAGCCAGGCAGCTGAGCATGATGTCCCAGATCAGCCACCCAATGTTAAAATGTAAGCATTATGCAATGGGAGATGGTCAAAGCAGCTTTCGAGCCAGGATATTCTGGACTGCCCTGCAATAGTTCAGGCAAGAATTTCTTTATGATAGACAGTAGACATGATTGGTTTTTTTGTGGTTTTTTTTGGCTATGTGGCCATGTTCCAGAAGATTTTCTTCCTGACGTTTCTCCAGCATCTGTGGCTGGCATCTTCAGAGAATGTTTTGTCAGGGATGATGGGAGTTGTAGCTCTTCACCTCTGCCTCTAACTCACCACCTTGTTATGCAGCGGTGATGACCAGCTTTGGTCAGTGGTTAATGCTTTTCTCCAAAGCAGCAGAGTTTCAGAGAATATGCTGAAGACCCTGACAAACTCTCCAAGCCTTCTCACTCTTCTTCCTGAGATGTCTTCAAACTTCTCCAGGATTCTTCTGGCTCTTGTATCTTCACTCAAGACACCAGACAACTCAGTAGTCTTATATAAAAGATCTACTTTATTTTACTATATACAAATACTAATGCCCTCTACAATCTCCAATATCTCCAAAACACTCCAACTATCCACAACTACCCACAAAATACATTGGCAAACATTGCTATTATTATAGCCATTGTTAATCACCACCCACTAGTCAGTTTCCACCCAGTGGGCGTGTACATTC
>NC_056522.1:300455398-300462880 GCF_019175285.1 Sceloporus undulatus | reverse complement strand
ACAAATACTAATGCCCTCTACAATCTCCAATATCTCCAAAACACTCCAACTATCCACAACTACCCACAAAATACATTGGCAAACATTGCTATTATTATAGCCATTGTTAATCACCACCCACTAGTCAGTTTCCACCCAGTGGGCGTGTACATTCATTTTGATTGGTTCACATAGTTCAACCTATACTTAAGAATTTCATCATTTCACCTTGTACACTTAATGAATCTCAGGTGTTTCCAATTGTACATTCTACAATTCTGTCCTTGACATTCAAGACTTCTAAATTAC
Source organism: Sceloporus undulatus (assembly GCF_019175285.1). NCBI lineage: Eukaryota > Metazoa > Chordata > Lepidosauria > Squamata > Phrynosomatidae > Sceloporus > Sceloporus undulatus. The sequence continues at coordinate 300,462,592 of NC_056522.1, read as the reverse complement.
ATTAGTTTTTTCACCTGTGTAGCTTCTTAGTTGCTCTTGCTTAGTCATCGTGACTTTCACATACATGTTTTATTTCTCTACTGTATATCCCATGTTGTATTTTCCTTAATATGTTTGCCTGGAAAAAGTGGGTGTATATATACTGTGTGAGCCTGGGAATGCAGGAGTGATTTGCATGTGTATTGTTCGGTGCTGATGGCAGGCCTCAGGCTGGGAGGCTAATGCAAAAGAGGATTAATGTCTGCTAATTGGTGATCAATATCTGCTGGGAAAGCCCCTGACTCTGAGTGGTTTCCCATTTGCATTTGCTGAGTCCTTATTTTGCTATTCCTCAGGACTGGTAGCCAAATTTTGTTCACTTTAAGGGTTTCTTGTTTCTGGCTGAAATTATCCAGATGTTTGTGGATTTCAATGGCTTCCCTGTGCATCCTGACATGGTACTGGCTGGCAGAATGGTCCAGAATTTCAGCGTTTTCAAACAGCATTTTATGTCAGGATGGTTTGTGGCATGTTCTGCTACTGCTGATTTTTCTGGCTGGCCCAGTCTGCAGTGTCTCTCGTGTTCCTTGATTCTTGGTTGCACACTGCATTTGGTGGTCCCTATGTAGACTTGTCCACAGCTGCATGGTATGCAGTAAACTCCTACAGCTGTGAGAGGGTCTCTCTGGTCCTTGGCTGAGCAAAGCATTTGCTGGATTTTCTTCGTTGGTTTGTAAACCATTTGAAGGTTGTTCTTCCTCACCACTTTGCCTATTCTATCTGTGACTCCTTTGATGTATGGTAAAAATACCTTCCCTTTGGGTGGCTGCTTGTCTTCACCCCTCTGGGTTTTCCTCTGCCTGATAGCCCTTCTGATGTCTGATCTGGAATAACCATTAGCCTGTAGAGCTCGGTCCAAGTGTTTCAGTTCATCTTCCAAGAAGTGGGGTTCGCAGATGCGTTTTGCTCAGTCTACCAGTGTTTTCATTGTGCTTCTTTTTTGTCCTGGGTGATGGTTGGAGTTCTTGTGCAGGTATCGGTCTGTATGTGTGGGTTTTCTGTATACTGTGTGACCCAAATGTTGGTTCAGTTTGCAGATGACTAGGACATCCAAGAATTTCACTTTTTCCATAGTGAATTGTATGTTGGGGTGGATGTTGTTCAGATGGTTCAGGAACACAGCCAGATCTTTTTCTCCATGGCTCCAAATGGTAAAAGTGTCATCCACATAGCAGAACCAAGTTGTGGGCTTTTTCGGTGCTGTTTCCAGGGCTTGCTTTTCAAAGTGTTCCATGTAAAAATTTGCTATCACCAGGCTTAGAGGGCTTACCATTGCTACCCCATCTCTCTGTTCATAGAATCCATTGTCTCACTGGAAATAGCTTGTGGTGAGGCAATGTTCGAACAGGGCTGTGATGTCTTCTGGAAAAATCTGTCAGATGGTGTCCATTATGGGGACTTTGGTGAACAGGGAGACTACATCAAAGCTGATTAATATGTCTCCAAGGTTATTGATTTTTCCTATGAAGTGAGCTGAGTCCTTGATGTAGTGGGGGTTCTGCCCTATATGCGTTTGTAATTGTAGACATGATTTTCCTCAATCCCTATATTTAAAGTTAGCCAAATTTTGCACTATTATTGGTATATTTATATTCTTAGCAGACTTTTTAATATCAGCCATAGGTTTTAAAAATATTTGAATAGTTAACTTTCAGCTGGTGTTTCTGGACTGAGTGACAGAAGCACAGTGTGATGTGGAAAATTTGAGATGATGTGAGGAAGGTTTCGTTGGTGCCGTATTGCGGTACATTGTATTTTAATTTCCTTTGCTGATAGAAAGATTTGGCATGCACCTTCTGTCAGAAATTACTTTGTAGATAACCTCATCCACTGACTTCAAGATTATGTTTGATGTTTAACCTTGTCATTTTGAGGTTGGACTTTCTGAATGATAACTATTTAGAAGGAAGTTTCATTTTGTACAGTAGGATGCCAAGGGTGAGTAAAACTAGGGATGGAAAAGGCATTTTATCTTGTAATTTTTGTAGTGACAGCCCCCCCCCCCCCACACACACACACACAGAGATTATGTACTTCATTATCACTTAAGACAAATGTAGAAAAGATAAAATGTTCTGAGTTACATTTGAAATTACATTTTTTAAAAGAAAAATCAATTTTAGTATTTGCTGCTATTGTTATTTGCTGTCAAGTCAGCATGGTGAGTCTATGAATGGGAACTCTCCAAGACCCCCAGTCATCAATTGTCCTGTTTAGCTCTTGCAAACTGAAGGCTGTGATTGTGAATCAATCCATGTGTAGTGTTCACTTCCTCTTTTTCTACTGCCTTCTACTGTACTAAATATCATTGTCTTTTCCATTGTGCCACACCATTTCATGATATGTCCAAAGTACAACAGGATCAGTTTAGTCATCTTAATTCCTATTGAAGTTAAGGCCTGGTTTGCTCTAAAACCCATTCATTTGTCTTTTTAGCAGTCCATGGTATCAATATAATTCTATCCAGTTTTCACACCCTTACATAGAAATAACAAATACTATGAAATGATGATTCTGACTAGAATACCAGATATTTTTTCTCCTTCAATAAATTCATGATACACATAATGGAGCATTATTTTGTGTTTTTATGTACAATGTACTCTGCAGTGGTCAGTTGGATGAGCCATCTGTGCTCACAATAATAAAGCTTTGTGTGATCTCTATACTGTATGTTGGAGACTGCTATGAAAAGTTCGTTCATGTTGTGAAACTGATTCTTTCTATCTCAACCCATATTGACTACTAGTTTATCTCATCCACTCTTTTTATGCCTCCAAACCTTTCTGGGCTCTCTAATCTGCTTCTTTCATTAATGTATATGTAAGGTTTAGTATTGTGGTAGAAGAGTGCTATGAGTTCTTTCATCTGTTACCCCGAAAAACAGGCTATTGCATCTTGGCCTTTTGGCTAAGATCAAGTGTAAAAACAGGCTATCCTAAGAATGATTTTACTAAAAATATAGTACAGTGACTTGTTGATCCTAGGGTAAAAGAATTAGAATAGCATAGAACTACTATGGAAGTAGTCATAAGACTGGACAGAAAGTTGACAATAAACATTCAGATTTAAAAAAATTTAAGAAGTCTATGAAAGAATGCTGAAGCATGTGTAGTTTCCCAGCCCATTTCTCTAGATGAAAGGAGTATGAGTTCTTTGTCATTTGTCAGCTAATCTATCTCTATCTGGAGTTCTTCTCAGCTTCTAGTTACTTGGTATCCCAAGTTGTGATCAACAGTATTGTCAAAACAGGTAGATTTAGGCCCTGTACAGATGGGCCTTTTAATACGTCCTGGTGATGTACTAGGGTTGCCTGGGAGCGTCCTTTTTAGACATTCTATAACCCCAGGACATTGCCAGGACGTCAAAATGATGGCACCCTGTTTACATGGGCGCTGCCATTTTGATGTGATGGCCGTGTCATGTCCAAACGAAGCGGCGTGGCCGTCATGTTCTGGTGCCACCGCAGGGCACTTGTGGTGCCCTTTCAGTGGCGCCGAAAGGAGCTCCGAAATGGAGTTCCTTCCCGGAGGGTGCTCCGTTTCCACGGCAACTAGATTGCTGCAGGAACGGCGCCGGGGGAAAGGGGCCAAGTGGCCCCTTTCTCCCCTGGCTGTGGCTCCCGGGGTGTCCTGGGGCATGAAGCCCCAAGGACACACCTTTTTGGGACCAGGCAGGAGCGGCATTTTGCCACTCCTCCCAGGTCCTGAAAAGTGCCGTATTGGGGCCTTTGAGCTGCCGCTGTGGCTGCCCCGGCCCCAATACGTAGCGCAAAGGGGCGGCTACAGCCAGCCCCAAATTGGCAGTCTGTATTCCACTCAAGTGTCAACACTTCACTTAAGGATTTTCAAGATTTTCAGGATATTTCAACGTAGAAGAATGAGCAGGCAGTTTAATAATATCTTATGCTATTTTATTAAAATTGACATAATATATAAACAAAGTTACACACACAATCCCCTTGAGGATGAACACAGACTTCTCATGGTCATGTCACAAAGGTTATATATTTATGTTTCATGTAAGTCATCACACATCTTACATCATAGTAGTATCTTAGCACACATCACTATAAGGCAACTCTGTATGTAACCTAACACTTATTAGGAACTGAACTTGTGTCTTACTTCTTTGGATGAAATACACCACATGGGAAATAATAGAAAATAACATTCTTTATAAGCATTTATCTATCTAGATAAGAGCCATCTATTTACTGTAGGCTATTTAATATTGAGAGCAGATGTTTATTCTCATACCAACATTTTATGGATATTCAGCAGCTATGAATAGCATCATCAGCATAAAAACTGCCAAAGACAGCCAGGTCTGATTGTGTTGGAGACCTTTATAAACATCCTAACTCTTGAAGTTTGGGATTAACATTTGTTCCTTCCTTTGTCATTCCTTACTCTTATCTCCACTCAAGAGTGATTGTTAACTTTCCTTCTTATCAGCCAATGGGAAATTATTCTACAATTGACCCTTTGTATCCACTGGGGTTTGGTTCCATGACCTCCTGCCCACCCCTGTGGATACTGAAATTTGGGGGTGCTCCAGTCCCATTAAATACATAGCAAAATGTTGTCCCTTATATTAGTTTGCTTTTAGGAAATTATTATTATTATTATTATTAAGCTGTGAATGGGTGAATATGTACATAAAGAATCTGTGAATAAGGAGTTTCAACTACACTAACTACTAAATGCCTCAAAGGTACTAGGTTCCATCTGATCTTGGAAGCTAGACAGGGTCAATTCCAGTTAATACTTGGATGGGAGGCTAGCAATGAATAATATGTGCTATAGACTGCATTTCGAAGGAAAGAACTGGCAAAAGCACCTATGGGTATTCCTAATGTAAGAAAACCCTATGGGGTCACCATAAATCAACACACACACACACACCTCTCCCCTGTTAGTGTTATCAAAAACCTTCCCTCAAATGGGAAGTGACTGAAAGACTGACATTTGGCTTTTTAATTTTTAGAGACACACCTATATCCTTAATATTCAGGCTTCAGGGTGTTAAATTTTGCAGACCATGTGCCAAAATATAATTCAGTTTGTGAGAGGATAAGATGAATGAGTTCTTTCTCCAGATTAAAGACTTACTGATGTAAGTCTACTAATGGGAAAGAAGCATAGAGACACACAGGAATAAATAATCTAGAAAGAAACAACATTCAACTACACTCTTATAGCACTGGTATTCCACTTTTACTGAACTGGCTTCCTCCTGCTGCATTCTGGGGGTGCTAGTTCAATGAGGCCTAAGAGCTCTCTGGCTGAGAATTCTAAGTGCCTTTCCCTAAACTGCCAATATCAGAATGCCTCAGGAGGCAGCCAGAGCAGTAAAAGTGGGATAGTAACACTAAAAAAGTGTGGTGCAACAATCTCCAATGAAATCTCATATAACTCAATGAGAAAAAATTAGTAGAAAAAGAAGCCTTTCAGAAATGGGAGCCATGATTCAAATCAGCACTGTACATCCTGTGCTTAAACCATCCTGAGACTGCAAATACATTACTGTGCTAGTCTCCAACCACTTTTCAACATAAGCTCTGCCATTCTTTCTGCCTATATCATTTTCTGGTAACAGGCCTTCCTGCCTAGGCAAGGCTTTTCTCTTTCTCTTTATAGCCTTTTTGTAAGCCCCCCCCCCTTCTCTCCCATTTCACTCTGCTTTAGTGACTGTTCAGGCTCTATTTCTCTCCACTGTTCTCTCACTTTGCCCTTCTGCATTCAAATTCTAAACTTATCACTCAATTCATTCCTCTTAGCCTTTCTTAACATCTTATCAGGTTATCAGAAAGGCTGAACAGATCGGCATAAAGAGGGTGGCGTAGGGGCAGGGCGACTGCCCAGCACCTGACCCCATTCCTGAACCAGTTTGATGCCACCCACCCAACCAGACAGTGGACAGCATGGGAATGCTCCTGTGGCACAGCAATTACACACCATGCACCATAGGAATAGAGAAGAGTTGTGGCAGCAGCGGCAAAAGGGGCATCTTTTTTCTGGCACAAAAAGGAGTGGCATTTTGCCACTCCCTTTTGTGCCAGGAAGAGGCCAGATCAAGGCCACAGCATATGGTTGCCTCAGCCCCTATCTGGTGCACAAAGGGGAGGTGTGATGCCACCCCTTTAGGGCCATCTGTTTCCAGCCAGAGAAACCTTTTTATGCCCTGACAATACAAGCCTTATCAGAAACCCTTGTGGTGTGTCTTACCTTTTGCATTCCTTGCAATCACACATTTGGTGGAATGCTACACAACTAGTAAAACAAAGACATAGGACCTTATCAGACTCATTTTCCCCAGTTACAGGCATGGGAAGGGGACGCTCGGGGACGCGCAAGTCTGAGAAAAAACTCATTTACCGCATCTCAAAGTGTCATCAAAATGGCCCCATTCCATTCCATGGCCAAGCCATTCTCATTCAGGGCTGAGGCGCATCCTTTGCTTCAGTCAGAAGTCTTCTGAATTTGTGAATGAAATGAAAATGAAAACATGATTTTTCCCCAAAAATGCCTATTCCCTGGTTCATGTCACTTTCTGTTTGGATTCTAAGCAGTTTGCATAAGGCGGCATCTGAAAATCAATTGTGCCAATACTCTGGATAACCCCCGGGTTCTGACCAGTTTAAACTTCAAATTTTCCCAGTGTGATAAACTCCTATGAAACCTTATGCTACAACTTTTTTCACACAGATAGTTTTAAAAGTGCTACAAGATCTGTATGCATACTGATATTCCAGACTAACATGGCTATTTCTTGTATATTTCAAGTTTTTTTTCTTCTGGATGTTAACAAGTTGGAGTGAAAAAGAAGTCAGTTCTTTAGCTTTTCATCACTAATAAGTGTATATGTGTCTTTTTGGTGTAAGTATTCCTTTGACAATTTATAACAGACATGGAAATTTGTGTGCTATAATAATGTAACATGTTTAAAAGCACTTAATACATGTATGTGCTTTTCTTTTAAAATGCAGCAGTAATCTTCCTATAATTATTTATTTAATAATAATAATAATATAATAATATTTTTATTTATATTTCCCACCTCTCCCTGCAGATCGAGGTGGGATTACAGCAATAAAACAATTCCATATAAAATAAAATCGTTAAAACAATGACAATACTATTAATTCACTAA
>NC_056522.1:300446604-300455388 GCF_019175285.1 Sceloporus undulatus | reverse complement strand
ATAAAATGTGTTTTATCTTTAATTATAGATTACCTAAATTAAAGAGGTGTGTGTGTGTGTGTGTGTGTGTGTGTGTGTGTGTGTGTGTGTGTGTGTGTTTCCAAACCATGTTGGGCATTTAAAATAAATGAAGGGACCTTGACCATTTTCTTCTTTTATTTATTGGAATAGTCATATGAGGTCTCTTCAGCTGCTTTCCATGTTACAAGTAAACAACTGCCAAACAATGCCATCTGCATAAAATAATAGTTGAAAAATATCTTGAAGGTTGTCTGGCCAAAGATAAAGCATTTAAAAGCATCTTGTCCTTTTAACCAAGCCATAGGTAGAATGGATAGGATGGAAGCTAATTTTGTGCTAATGCCACCATAAAGTCACAATTGTGCTGTGACTTCAGAGCACAATTGGTGACAATGTTGATATCATGCTGACACCTGGAAAAACAGTTTGGGGATTTTTGCTTAAATCTTTGCGGCTAATTTTTTTGGTTTCACATGATCTTCTCATTGTTAAAAATATGTTTTTGCTCTGTTTAACTTTTTGCTGTTTTAAATTCTAGATATTTTAAATTTTCACTTTCTCTTAAACAAACAAAAAAAACAAACATTTCATCTTCCTCCTTATAATAATTAGGATTGTCAGATAGTCTTTATTTTGTATGATCATTGCACCATTCATTATCCAATATAATTGTATTTCATATCAATATATGAGCCTAAGCATCTGTAGAATAAAAATTTCATTTCATGTGGCTGCAGATAATCCATGTGCTTAGCTTGAGGGCTGGAGCAGATGAAGAGGAAAAAAAGACCTTGGTCCTGGGTTTTCTGAAAGTGGGTTGAAATCCCGCTGTTTCTCTGGCCTGCTGACAAGGCAGGCTAAACACTAATGGGCTATCTGCACTACACAGGTGTGCAGTTTTGTTTTGTTTTTAGTCTCACCATCATGCATGTGCACTATCAAATAAATACACTGCCAGAAACCTTCCTCTTCCTGCCCAAATGCCATTACAATGGATGCCTGCCCATATGATCAGGCAGACAGTTGCACACATACAAGTACACCAAGTGATACACTGACAAAACAAAATTATGAAGGCCTTCACACATGCCCACTTAACCTCCCTTCACTCCATACCTCCCAGTTGGACTGCCTTGTTTGTGTATGTTGTACAATGGGCCCTTGCCTTACACGGGGGATCCCTCCACGTAAGGCAAATAACGTGTATGCTCGAGCCCCATTGAATATAATGGGGCTCAGGCATGGCAGTGCAGCGGTGCAGCAGCGCGTGTGCATCCGTGGCACACATGCCATTCATTCTATTACAGCGTGGCTTCAAGGTAAGCTGAAAGCCACATATAGTGTGCCCGCGTATGGCATGGGTGCACTGTAATTACATCCACTGCATTATTTGTTGCAGTCCTGTACTGGCACTGAGCTGTTTATATGCCCATGTGATGATGCACATTTCTGCCTTGAATCGGAGTATCCCAGCTTCTTTTTGCCCTGGTTTTTAACCCTGGAGTGCAGCTTTGTTTTGCCTTCCATTCAGTTTCACCTCATGCATCATCTAAACAGCCAGGCTTCAAAGCAGTTAAAAGTTGTTTTATTTGGCCAGTGAGGACTACCCCTTAGTTAAAGGGGTAGCACTCTAAATTAAGTAACATCATAAATTAAGGAGTATATTTCTTTCCATCACTCTGTAGACATTTCAATTGCAAGTTTTTGATTTAAATCCTGATGCTTTGCATCACTTTCTGTTGGACCCATTGTTTAAAAAAATATTTCTTTACTTATTCACTCCTATCTTTTAAGCTATAATATGAGATGCCAGATTGTCAAATCAGATTTGACAATAGTCTATTAGCAAAAATGGGGATGTAGTAGGGAGGTAGCATCTTATAGTTCCAGCAGACAGGCAGAGAGAAGATATCCATTTACAGTCCATAACACTTACATAGATAGATTGTAGGCATAATAATCAGCTAGAGGGAAACAAACAATTAATCTAATGAAAAGAAAGAGGATTTGATTAACAGGGAATGCTCCCCACAGAAGAGACAGTGAGAGGGATTTGGATGACGACAAAGACATACAAGACAGCTAAAGGTCTAGACCGCTTTTCCTGGATAAAATAGATAGTGCACATAACAAATAGGGCAGATCATGCAAAAGTGGTCCTGCAGATTTATGAAGTTGGAACATGGTTTGATTCTTTACTTCCCATAAGAATTTTGTTTTGTTGCCTCTCCACGCATGACTTTGATCATGAGGAATGAATCTACACAATATTGGAAGATGAAAGACAAGCTGCGGAATGCTGTAAATATGCAATCTTACAGGCAAGTTTTGGTATACAATGTATAGTTCATCTTACCCACTGGAATGGCCATGCTTCACTAGATATATATCAATGACTTTTATTTCCTCTTGGCTAATAGGATTTCTTTCAATATATAGTGTGCAGGGAGAGTAAAAGCCCCAAATAAATAGGGGCAAAATTAAATTAAAAGTGGGAGAAGGATTTACAGAAATGATAGGAGGCACTAATGTTATCACTGGACTGGTAGTTGGTACTGAGTAATGAAGAACTGACAGTGGCAAAGGGTTCATATAAGGATTCTGAACAGGAAAGTGGAAATAATATAGCACTAAGCATAAATTACATGTTTCAGTGAGTTACTGGAGCACATCAATATTCAAGCAATAGATTTTGTTACATGTTTGTATTGGGGGTGGGGGAAAATATGGACTGACTGTATTACACAGTAGCCTCATGTGCTGTTTTCTAATTGAAGAACATTTAAAACAAAACAAAAAAAACCCGTTATATAACAGTGGAAATGAGGGACTTTTGCGGGGAAAGTAATATGTACTCTGGGATTAAAATGACTGGTATCACAATTAAAATAAATTAGACTCAAGAAATATTTCAAGAATAAGAAACCCCATAGGTCATTTGGGATTAATGAAAATATTTCTCATGCAATGCATGAAAAAGATTTCCAGATAAAGAATTGATTTTTGGACGTACGTTTATGGTAATAATAGAATATTTTTTCAAGCTAAACATGCTGCTTAAAATGCAGAGGTGATTGCCTAAGCAACACAGTAGTAAACTCCTCTGAACTTCTCACAAGGCCTGTTTTCTTTCAGTGGATGTTGATTCAGTGTGCAATTTTATAAACTAAGTGGGTCTGTATGTTTCATTGAGCCCATCTTTTGCGAATGGTAACAGTGACAAATTACACCTCATTACTGTTATTAAACTCAGAGTAATAGATACAAAGTGTATACTTTCTGTCAAAATACTTGCTGTATTCATGTATTCAATGAGACAGTTAAATAAGCATATGGGGAAGAGAGTACATTATCACTACTCCTTCCATATGAGCTTTGGTAATTTGAAAATAGGTGAGTCTGCATTAGAGAGTCTTTTCTCCATTGATTTCCCAGGACACTGACTGAGACAGAGAAGTTCCACTTGCAAAAGCTGTCCTTTCCAGCTTCCATGGGCATGTGCGCCATTATACCTCCCACAGCTTAACCTTCTGCATAAGGTTAAAGCCGTGTATGCCGCACCTACGTATGGTGTGGGTGTGCTGTAATTTGGAAGGCTGATAGAAACATAAAAATTCTTACTATAGTCAGGGCACTTGATATAATAACAACAACCCAGTGTTAACATTACCTTCACTTAAATTGAGATAAGCAGTGTTAATTTCTGGAGTAATCCTTGTCAGAATTGGCAACATGTCATGTGGCTTTGTCACCCCAGACACAAAGCCTTATCATTGCCAGATTTGGAGTATCTTACCTTATCATGGGATTTTTACACTCCACAGCTTTATCTGGAGTTTGGCCTGACTGGTGCCACCATTTAAATATCTGGAACAATTTCCAGACCCAAACAGCCTGGGCCAGCAGCACCATTGCCGGCAGCTTACAGCCTCTTGCTTTTTAGTTTTAGACAAGGCAATAGCAATAGCACTTTATCTTTCTATACTACTTCATAGTGCACTAAGCACTCTCTAAATGGTTTACAATGTGTTAGCCAATTACTCCCAACAATTGCCCTCCTTTTATTGACCTATGAAAGGATGGAAGGCTGAGTCAAGCTGGAGCCCTACAGTACTGAATTCACAATGCTGTAGCTGCAGGACTGGTTTTTACTGCACCATCAGGGATCCTGGATCACATGCTGAGTGCCTCAGAGCACATGTGCCAGTGCCACCATTCAAAAATAAGTATTTTTAAAAAAATGTTGAATTATACAGGACAGCTTTGAAACCTATTTTAAAACTAAATTTTTGCATTTGCAATCTACCCTCTTTTCTTGGCTAGAAAAAGGTTGGTCTGGTGATTCTGGAGATTCTGTATTTTACAGAAACATCTTTTAGGTTTTCATGTAGCCCTAAGGCCATACTTTGCCTACCTCTTTATTGACATTGCACATCATGGACTAAGAAATGAAGATACTTTCTCAGTGGTCAAGATGACCAGAAGGGACCTCAGAGTGTCTATAAATAAATGGCTAATTTAATATTTCAAACCATAATAATAGTGATTTTTTTACAGTACTAGAGATTAAACACGATGCATTAGAAACAGACAAAGAAGTGAGTATAAAATTATAGCAAAACACTACAAAGCGAAATGATGATTACAGATAAAGTTTATACTATGCAAAACAAACTGAAATCCCACTCTTGTTGAAGCTCACTAAATGAATACAGTATTAACAAGATATGAAACAATAACACTTCAGAAGACGTATTTGTGGTATACAGGGTTGTCACAAGCAAAATTAATAGCAAGGGTTTTTTTGGGGGGGGGGCTCAAGTTGCCTGTCAATTTATGGTGACACTATGACTCTTTCATAGAGCTTTCCTAAACAAGGAATACCTAGAGCTGGTTTTGTCAGTTCCTTTCTCTGAAGTATAGCCTACTGCACCTGGTATTTGTTGGTCTCGCATCCAAGTACTAACCAGTGCTTAGTTTCCACAATGAGATGAGATTTGGTGCCTAATACCCATCAGCCCAGAGAAGTTAAAGGTAGTTCTTCATGTTTCCAACTATATGATAGTCTTCCAACTAAAAAGAGAAGGAGTGAAAAATAAAATAGTAAAAATAACAAAAACTTGTTGGTAAATTCATCCAGTTGTAAATTTGATCTATTTCAAAAAAAGAAGACCCAGCCAATGTTTTATACAGAAAATAATAAGAAAGGTTAACACCTAGTTTTAAGAATTAAATGAAAATTACAAATATCATTTCTGAAATTTGATTACACATTCGATTTCTTGGGTTTTTTTTTTAACTTTTTTTTCATCTACTGATACATCCATAGTAGGAATTAAAAATATGTTGAGTCCATTTTAAGTAATTAGAACTTGCTTAATCAAACTTCCAGCATTTTATTTTGACAATAAAGTTCTGTTGAAATGGATCTTACATATGACTAATAGATGATAGAATCAATAATCAGCAACATTTTAACCTCAGGACCTTTGTGATAAATGGATAGCCTGGTTAATTGAATTATTTGACAGTGTATTGTCTTCGGGACCTGCGTATTTTAAATTCAGAACTGGAAAACATGTTGTAGTGTAATGCAATAAACGTGTTTACTTGCTTAGAACTGATGTCATGATGAAAGGGGCATTTATTTTTAACCATGAAAAACTGGACCCTAACTTTGCCTAAATACAGTATGTGGTATCACTGATAGGTTTTGTCTCTAATCCTCTGCTTTCAAAAAGTATGCAGTTGATAGTACTGGTGAAGATTCTTCATGCTGAGGAAATCTTTGGGTGCTTTAAATGGTCCTAATTACTAATTCAACTTTAGTTGGAATATGACAGTTTAGGTCCAGACTATTTGAGAGACTATGGCGGGTTACATACTGCCATTTGGGACGTCCTCAGGACGTCCCAGTTTTAAAAAGGGGCATCTCTTCTAGACGCCCCTACTCCTGTTACGGACTCTGTCCGTAACAAATGGCGGCGGCCGTTCCACACGGCCGCCACCATCTTGATGTAACGGACGCTCTGCGTCCGCACGTTGCACCCCGGAAATGATGCCGCGAGTGTGCGATTAGCGCCTAACGGCATCTCTTCCAGGGTGCAAGAAGGAGTGCGATTTTCGCGCTCCTTCTTGGCAGTGTCCAGGAACCGCACCGTTTGGCTGCTGCAGTTCCCGGACGCTGCAACCAGCGGCGGCGCGAGACTGCCCCTTCTGGGCCGTCTGTAACATGCCTACAACTCCCCATATGAACATGCCAGAACTCGTAGATCTACAAGGGAAGGCTTTTACCTTGCCACCATCATAGGCTTGCTTAGTGAGGACACAAGAAAGAACCTTCTCAGTGAATTGCTGCTATCCTTTAGAACGTACTCCCATCTTGCTGATGCCCTTTCTCATATGCAGATGGATCGCTTCAAGAAATTGGCACCAGACACAGCTCCAGCACCAGAACCAATGCCAGTAGGCCTATGGAGTCTTGGCAGCACAAGGTAGTTAGAGCCTTAGTATTTCTGTAGCTCCAAATGCACAATGAAGATATAGTAAGGCAATCAAGGATATTAGGGCTTTTTGTTCACACAATAAGCTTCCTACCTATGTGCCTATCTTTGTCCCTTTGATATTACATTATTGTGTCTTTCTTCATAGGAAAGGTTTGTCTCCACAGACCATCAGGTGTAGATTATCTACATTAGCTTCTGAAGGGAAGCACAGAATGCTCTTGACACCAAGGGTGATTTTAGGATAAAGAAGATGACAGAGGGCTGGTTCAGGGAAAGTTGCTCTACTACTGTCCTTTGCCGGCCATTTTCACCAGTCATTTTGAAAGGATTAGCTAAGGTTTGGGTGACTATTTGCTCAACAGTGTTTAAGGTGTTGTTTCCTGAAGCTACCTTGATAGCATTTTTGGGGGCTCTATGAACTGGTGAGTTGGTTGCTGCATCCAAGAATGATAAGTCTGACAAGACATTGTGACTCAGTGACTTCTTAGTTCATGAGGAGTCGGTTTCCCTTACTGTTAGATCATCCAAGCCAGACCAGTGTTATCAGGAAACCCAGTTGGTGTTTCAGACTTCCAATAAGACTGAGAACTGCCCTGTCAGGGCTTTTTGCAAATATATGCAGGCCAGGGGCACCAGGTCTGGTCCTTTGTTTGTTCATGCTGATTTTTCTCCTCTCATTAAACATCAGTTTTGGACAGTCACTTTTATGGCTCTCTTGGCCTTGGGTTTGGGCAATGTTAAATGTGCTACTAATTCTTTTCATATAGGTATCATATCTACTGTACCTCTGCTGCTGGTGGTTTTGATGTGGTCACCATAAAAAGGATTGAGTGTTGGAGGTCCTCTGCTTATGCCTGACAGTTGATTCATTGACTTGTTTCTTTTGTTTTACAGGCTGCAGGAGGTGAGGCATCATGTGATGATCTGTGACCACAGCATGATTTATTGGGCAGCTCGTCAGGCCCACATGGGCCACTTTGGAACACACCTCAGATTGGGAGAAGGTGCTGTCTTTGAATGGTGTGGAAGGTGAGGCCTTTTTTATTTGAGGAGCACAGTGGGCCTCTTCCGTTGTTCTTGTTATACATTTAGGTGGAAATGATTCAGGTTTGCTCAAGGGCAAGGTTTTGAGTATTCAAGCTATCCATGATATGAAGGTTATCAAGATCCATTGGCTTTTGGTTGAAATTGTCTAGTCAGTGATGTTTCCCAGAGAAATTTGGAGGGGCGAAGGGGACCACCGCTTGCTTGACAGAGCAAGGAGGACAGCTAATGGAGAGATCTGAAATGCTCTCCTGAAGGGTTTGGATGACTACTTACCTCATTCTGACATTGTTTGTGGGTGGCCTGAACTCTACAGAGTGGATGGCATCCATCTATTTGAGCTTGGAAATAAGCTTTTCTTGAGAGACCTGTAAAGAGTTATTAGGGAAGTTCTTTTTGGCCTGGTGGAGGATAGGGGCTAAGCAGACCCTTGCCCCTTAGCTGTGGAAGATAATGGGTGGGAGATTATGCATATGGTGAGCACCCAGGTCACCATTTCAGTGGAATGGAGGTCACTGGAACCACCTCTTTTTGTCTAGTGACTGAGGAAGTGATGAAAGGAGCCTCCTTTGAGGCTGACCTGAAGGATAAACCCTCTCTCTAAGTCTCAAGGCTTGGGGGAGGGACTTTCAGGTTGGCTTTCCTGATGTGGACCAGCCAAGGATCAACCCAATGTGTGGGTTATCCTTGAGACCCAGGTGTCATCATCCTGGGGAAGGAGTGTATTTGGAAAGGACTATCTCCTGCAGCTGCTCCTACACTAGGTTACTCCCCCTTTAATTGCAGTTCTTCCAAGAAATATTAAATAGGTAACTTAATAAAGTGGTCCTTTTGAACCCATTTCTTGTGTCTGGTCTCTTTATTCACTGGTTAGTTAGCAAGTGAGAAACACAAGATTAAATCCACACTTAGATATGAATGCACTTATTAAATTAAGGCCAGAGAACCAGGATGAACCATTTACAGCCCAGAGTATCCACTCTAAAGCTCACACCATCCCAGAGTTTCATTTCTTCTCCACAAGACTCCATTCAATTCCACAGGCATACTTTGTATACTCTAGAGGAACCTATAATTATGCCTGGCATCCTGGCACCTTCATTATCCCAGCTGGCATTTTGGCTGCCCCGCATAGACCCAGAGGCAAACTGGAAAAATAAATATGTTGCCTATGGCTACAGTTTTGACTAATGCATAACTTTCATACATTAAG
>NC_056522.1:300396477-300446594 GCF_019175285.1 Sceloporus undulatus | reverse complement strand
GGAAGGAAGGAAGGAAGGAAGGAAGGAAGGAAGGAAGGAAGGAAGGAAGGAAGGTTGGTTGGTTCTCCTGTCATTTAAGAGAGGTGGGAGAGTAAGTATGGGGCAGGGAAGAAAAAGAAAGAGCATCAGAGTGAAACAGGAAAAACAAACATACAGATTGACAGAGAGCAAGCGAGCAAGTGAGCGAGAGAGAGAAAGAGAGAGAGAATTTAACTCTGGATGATCTATGGGGGAAATCATCCTGGCTGAATGAAATAAGGGGGTGGGATGAGGCAGAAAACATCATTTCCGGGTCCCTCACAATTGTGGAAATGTCATTCCATGAAAGTTACCAGGTCATTGCTTCTCATTTTAACTTCTCACATGCTATTAGTGAGAATAAATGAGTTGAACATAGCATAATAAAATGGAGCAATATGGGGAGTATCTTGTTTAATTTGTAAGTGAAAACTCCCCATGAATCTATATGTATGTCAAACTCTCAACCCACAAGACTTAAGGTAGATTGGGAAAAGCAAAGCAAAACTAAGGTAGCCAGTAGTCAGACTCAGTTCCTGTAGTAAAGCAGCATACAACCAGAACTTGATGACTTGGTTCATCAAAGCAAATAAGTAAGCCCTTTTCAGACATTCCATCTTAGGGTTAAGTAAACAAACTAGTAGAAAGCATATTAGTCACTTCCTCCTCTATTGTTGTTGTTATTGCCTGAATGAAAAGTGTTCACTCAGATTCTTCTGTCTGTTGAGGGCTTGACGGCATCCGCACTGCAGAAATAATCAGGGTTGGCGCCATTTAGGAGCCCTGATGGTGGAGTGGTTAAATGCCTGTACTGAAGCCACTCACTCAAAACCATAAGGTTGAGAGTTCAATACCAGCAAAAGGACTCAAGCTTGACTCAGGCTTGCATCCTTCCGGGGCTGCTAAAATGAGTACCCAGATTGTTGGGGGCAATTAGCTTACAGTTGTAAAACCGCTTAGGCACTATTAGTTAAGTATGAAGTAGCATATAAACAAAGCTGTTTGTTTTAAACTGTCATGGCTCCAGTCTATAGAGTCTTGGGACTTGTAGATTGTTGTGGCACCAGAGATCTCTGACAGAGACGTATCTGACGAAACTACAGTTTCCAGAATTCCATAGCATTGAGCTATAGAAATTAAAGTAGTGCCAAACTGAATTATTTCTGCAGTGTGAATGTGAATCAGAAGTCTAGCAAATCAGGTGTCTGACTCATGTAGACACCTTCTACGCATATAAGAAAGTCCCCAATCTAAGGTCATTGCTTTGGTGAGAGAGGAAACAGAGAGGAAACAGTAATCAGAAGATTTATTTAGGCCCTGTTCAGACTGGCCATTAAGGCTACCCTGGGGATTGATTGATTTTGATTGAAATTTTATTTATATACCGCCGTTCCTATGATCACGGTGGTTTACAAAACAAAATGAAAATACGATACAGTACAGATTACAGATATAATACAATACAGATCACAGATTAAAAATCAAAATCCCGCCTTCCCTTACGATACAACTCCACTCTCCTACCGCTATATCTCCCCTTGCCCTACACTACTCCAATGGGAGCCCCTCTTAACACAGCCGCACCTCCCTCTCCCTCACCAAGCCAATTACAAACCATGTCTAACAAACTCCTGACAATACTAGCTACACCCCTCTCCTCAATCTCCCTCCCTCCAGAAAGTCCACAATGGCGGCACCAGGCAATTGTCCTTGGCACTCCGCCCTGATGGTATAGGGGCGTGAGCAGAGAGCTCTGCAGGGGAACCGGCGAGCCGGCTTAAAGAGGCCGCTCCCATGGACCCTCCCCCTTGAGCAACGCCGCTCCAGCGGCAAAACAGAGTCCTCTGGGCTGCTCCTGCCCAGGTGGAAAACAGGCAGGCGGCGTCCTCTTCGGGGGAGCCGGCGAGCCGGCTTTATGGAGGCCGCTCTCACCGGCCTCTCCCCCTGGAGAAACGTCGCTCCGGCGGCAAGGAAGAGTCTCTCTGGGCCGCTCCTGCCCAGGTGGAAAGCGGGCGGGTGGGCAGTTACGGAGGGAGGAGCCTCTTTCTTCAGGCCGGCCCCTGATGGTACTGGGCCAGCCTTCTCTCTCTCCCAGAGGCCGAACGATGACAGTTAGGGAGGGAGGAGCCTCTGTCTTCAGGCCGGCCCCTGCTGGTACTGGGCGAACCTGTGTGCCGTTCCACACATGGTGCTCCTCTGGTGCTGTGTCCATACAAGGCAGCATCCAAAGAGTACTGCCAAGATGCGGCAACGTGCTATGGTACCCTTTCCAGGGTGCAAAAAGGAGCCACTTTTTGCAGCTCCTTTTTGCACCCTGGAAATGCCAGATTGGGGCCATGGCATGTGGTTGCCGCAGACCCAATCTGTCTGAACCTGACTAAAACTATGGAAGCCTAGAAATTTGGGAGTGCTATTTTTGTGACACTGGAAATAACAACCTGATCTACATGGCTTCCAATTTAATATTGCTTCTGCAGCATCTGGAATGCCTTGTTAAGAGGTCACTTCTCCATTCTTCTCTGAAAGTGATTTTTATATAATACCAGAACTTGGTACACTAAATTTGTAAATTAATTCATTAGTGTTCATCACCAGAAAGTGAAAGAGATTAATTCATTGGTCATTAACACTGATGGACAAAATTATTTAATTCATTGAATTACATTGACAAATTTGTTGCTTAAATTCTGAACAAAACAAACTATAGGATTTATAGAGAATGGCATAGAGATTGTTATTTCTGGATGAAAAGTAGAAGGGGATGGAGGACTAGAGATTGGAGAGAACAACAGAGGAGGAAACTGAATGTTTGTTTGAGAGAGAGTAATAAACTGAGTGCCCATCACTGCATGAACAATAAACAGACTGAAAGAATGCAAGGATTATCATCCTAACTCAACCCAAATAATGGTACACAAATTCAGACTGTAAAAACAATAAAGTTTAGTAGAGAACTGATGGGCTTCCTCCAGACCAAAAGATGGTATCATCAACACCAAAGAGACTTCAGCTGCATCTACACTAAAGAATTAATGCAATTTAACACAACTTTAACTGCTATGGCTCAATGCTATGGAATTCTGGGATGTGCATTTTTTTTAGATATTTAGCCTTCTCTGTCAGAGAGCTCTGGTGCCAGAACAAACTATAAATCCCAGAATTCCATAGCATTGAGCCATGACAGTTAAAATAGTGTCAAACTGCAGCAATTCTTCAGCGTGGCAGTGACATCTGACACCTTCCATAAAAGCCAATAAAAGAGGGGGGGGGAGCCATCCTTCAACTGTAAAGGGCCTCATATTCTGAAAGGCTATTGTTGCCTCTTTCCAATCAACCCTCCCACTCTCATTCCATTCTTCAATACCAGGGAATAGCTCACTGTTCCTCTTCCTCTCCATTCTCTTTATTTATTTATTTTGCTTGAAATCGGTTCTCTCCTTCTTTCCATAGTTATCCAAGGCCCGGTACAGATGAGAAGAAAGGGACAGCCAGAGACCGTCCCTTTCTTCTCCGGATTATTGCCATGGCAACCGCATGGCCCCCCAGTGATGATCTGTAGTAAAAAGGAGCTCCTTGCTGCGATGCTGCCAAGGTGCCATTTCCGCCTTGCTGCGTCACAGTTACGTCATGCATGCACTGCACTATTTGGATATGGCACAAGTGTGACGTAATCTATATGCAAGCTGTGTGGATAGCATAACAATGGCGTCATCCACACAAACTAGGGCTCGGGAGCATGTGGTTGCTGCGCTCTCCTGAGCCCTAATTTTTGCCCGAGGGCGCCATAAGGCACCCATTTGTATACTGCCGAAGAAACAGTACATGGAACAATAAACCAGCTAACAGAGAGCATTTCATCCATTCCTAATCCTCCCTTCCAGATTCCTGAATGTCTTGTTATATTTCAAAGAGAGAGCCCTTAGCAATAGCAGCTTCGTTTATATACGGCTGCATACTGGCTAAGCAGTTTACAACTGTAACCTAATTGTCCCCAACAAGTGACCTCAGAAAGACTGAGTCGAGCTTGAGCCCTGGCTGGTATTGAACTCACAATCTTATGGTTTGTGAGTGAGTGGCTGCAATACAGGCATTTAACCACTGCACCACCAGGACTCCTAACAAATAGTGATGATTTAAAGCACCCAATTTGTTTTAATGTAAGAATAAATCCACCATTAGTCAGAAAAGTGAGCCAGCATGGTGTAGTGGTTTGACTCTGGAGACCAGGGTTCAATTCCTGGCTCAGCCATGAAACCCACTGGGTGACGTGGGTCAAGTCACATGCTCTTAGGCTCAGAAGAAAGCAATGAACAATCTTGTCAAAAACAAACAAACCCATAACAAGTTCATGTTGTGGTCACCATAATTCAGAAATAACTTGAAGGTACACAAGGACAATAACAATACAGTTCAGCAACATGGGGAGGGGAGTTTAAATATTAATGGTTTAACAATAGCAATAGCAAGTACATTTCTATACCACTTATCACTGAACTAGCACACCCTAAGCAATTTACAATGTGTAAGCCAATTGCCCCCCAGAAGCTGAGTATTCATTTTACTGACCTACAAAAGGATAGAAGGCTGAGTGGACCTTGGAGCTCTGCGTGGGATTGAAACCATAACCTTGTGACTGCAATACTGGCATTTAACCACTGCATCACTAGGGCTAAGTTGAACTAACACCTTAATTCAATTAATTTTTTCTAAGATCTGTAGCATTTGCAGTTGAATGTGTTTGACCCTATAATGAAATAAGCAAAGTTCCTATAATGAAATAAGCAAAGTCAAATATTACAGAGGTTGTGTAATATTTCCACAGGGTTAATATTTCACAGATGAAGTCACCTAAAGTATGAAAGTTCAGACTTAGGTGATCCTGCTGAAGAATTATTTATCCATGTATTAATATACCCACAAAACAGTTGGGCAATGTACAACATTGTTCCTTTAAGTGAAACTCTGACCACACAAATGTTGGCAGCTATGCATTCAGCCCTTAAATGAAAGCATCCATTCACACAACTGGCACTTAATTGTAATCCTACTATGCTGCCAAAAATACTTGGGGTTTGTCAAACATAGGCGGGGTACAGACCGCCGCTTTGCGGTGGTCTGCCGCCGCCGCCGGCTAGTCCGTGGGGGAGCCGGAGCCTCCATACGGCGTGGCTCCCCTGCGGACTGAAAAAGAAGCTCCAAAATGGAGCTTCTTTTCGAGTCGCGTTTGCGACGTAGCGAGGCGCCAGGGGCGCACTCGCTACGTCACAAAGGACGCAACGCGTACGGACGCTCAGCGTCCGATACGCAAAGATGGCGCCGGCCATGTAGAAGGGTCGGTGCCATCTTGTATGGACGGAGTCCGTACTAGGCCCAGGGGCGTCTAAAAGAGACGCCCCTTTTTTAAAATGGGACGTCCTCCGGACGTCCCAAATGACAATGTAGAAAGCCTAATAGCTTGTCATAGAGCTTTTTATGCTAGAGTGTCTTGTGCTACAGTTCTGTGAATATAGAAGTGCAATTACTGATTATTCTTTCAGTGTCTTGTCTGTTAGGAACTGCAGAAGATATAGAAACACATGAAATCACACAGAAAATTCCACAAAATTTCTTTTGTATAGGCTGATTAGTTGATAGATTTAGACAAATATCAATAAAATGTACTTCTCAAACACTTGGACCATTTCATTTTCTGAATGTATTGCTGCCAAATTATACAGACTATGATTTCCCCCCTACCAAA
This sequence comes from Sceloporus undulatus, assembly GCF_019175285.1. Classification (NCBI taxonomy): domain Eukaryota; kingdom Metazoa; phylum Chordata; class Lepidosauria; order Squamata; family Phrynosomatidae; genus Sceloporus; species Sceloporus undulatus. Next base: position 300,440,836 of record NC_056522.1, on the reverse strand, counting down.
CTGTAGTCTTAGGAGATGATCACACTCTGTTTATTCCCAATGGAATAGAGGCGCATTTAATTTTTTAAAAAACGGTTCTTATGCAGATACCACCTGGGCTTATTCTGCAGCTTTTCAATAACTTTGCATAACAAGCATTCCTAAACTTCATCCTATTTTTATTTATTTTTCTTCTTGGGGCAGAAAAATTATAAGACAATTTTACCTGATTAAAATAACCTGTTTGGGGGGGGGGCAGGGGAAGGATGGTTATCAGAAGCACTTGATTCATTGGGAGGACCTACCAAAACAAACTTATGAAACTGGATTAACCATGATTGAGCCCAATAGCAGCCAGCTGTGTGGATACCATTAAAAGCAAATCCTGGCACATATATGGAAGGGGAGATCCTGTTGGGTTTGAAATTAGTAAATTGATGTGAAATTATAAGTAATTAGCTCCAGCATTTTAGCAGACCCTACGAAAATTATTTAAAAACATCTAACAGCTGTTGGTTAATCGAGAGAAATAGTCTAGCTACTGTGGAACATTTTAAATGTTCCTAATAAAAACATTAGCAATTCATGAAGGATGGATGCTTGACTATGTCCACAGCAGTTTCATGAAGAAATAACACATTTTCTAGAAAAGAAAGTGGAGACCTGAAATGCAAAATGAAGTTCAATTTGCCAATGAGCCGACAATAATATCTACCATTCTTGATTGTTCTATTGTGATTAAGTTTGTATTGCCACATTCTGACACAAAACAAAAGAGGAAGCTGCTTGAATATGTTCAACACCCTACATATTCCTGAATATGTACAACACCCTACATACCTTAAACTACATTTGTAGTAGAAGCAAAATTATTTCTGAAAGACTAAAAGGTTGTTCTGAAGGTTACTACTAGAAATCTTGTTGGTGTTCATTAAACATACAGCATTTGGGGTTTCTTAATGCTCAGCTCAAGCATTTAAGAGCTCTAAAATTTGGCACCTGCTTCATCAAGGTATGAGAAGGGGAGCCAGTGAAGGGATGATAAAAGAGGAGAAACATGGTTAAAGAGGTGAGCAGCTGAATGCTGAACAGAAATTAAAGGACAGAGATGAGAGAGAGGAAGCCCTGCCAGAAGGAGGTTACAATAGTCTAGTTGCGAGACCATCAGGGCATGGACCGGAGTCTTGGCAGTAGAGGCCAAAAGAAATGGATGGATTTGAGCAATGTTGTAGAGAAAGAATCTACAGACCTTGGATGTGGCCTGGACCTGGAGGGATACGCTTCAGAGAGGAATCAAAAATAAAACCAAGACTGCGGGCTTCCTGGACCAGTCAAATAGAAATGTTGTCAACAGAAACAGAAAGGTAGTACTGAAAGGAGGGCTTAGGTGTAAAAACAATAAGCTCCATTTTGGACATGTTGAGCTTCAAGCACTGATGTCACATCCACTGAGAGATAGCCATGAGACAAGATGAGACTTGCTGTTCAAGCCCCGGAGAAAGGTCAGGGATTGAAAGATACAGCTGAGTGTCATTGGCATACAGATGATAGGAAAAAAACAAAAGAGCTGATAAGTTTTCCTAAGGACAATGTGTAAAGTGAAAACAGTAGGGGACCCAAAATGGAGCCCAGGGGAACTCCAACAGATAAGGGGAAAGATGACGAAGTCTAACCACCCACGACCACTGCAAAAGATCTATCTGACATATAAGATTTAAACCAATCAAGAACAGAGTCCAAGAACCTGAGGTCAGAAAGTATATCAAGTAGGAGAAAGTGATCAATGGTGTCAAAGGCCGTAGACAAATCAAGAATAACAAGAACAGAATAAAGGCCATTCTCCTTGACCCGCAAAAGATCATTCGAGATTTTTGTGAGAGCCTTCTCTGTAGAATGCCAAGGGTGGAAACCAGACTGAAAGGGATCAAGAATGGAGTTGGCTTCAAGAAACTCAAGACAGCGAGAATAAATGACCCATTCCAAAACCTTTGAAAGAAAAGGAAGAAGAGAAATTGGACTATAGCTAGACAAGGAACAGGAGTCAAGAGAAGATTTTTTTTCAGGACTGGGGAAACGGGAGCATGTTTAAAGTCTGTAGGGAAGGAGCCCATAGAGAGAGAGAGAAGCGAAGGCAGAAAGGAAGGGGCTATAGAGATTAGAAGGTGAAAGGGAATTGGATCAAGAGAACAAGTTGCAGGTTTGGAAGAGTTTAGCAGTGTAGAGAGTTCATCCAATGAGATAGGAGGAAACACAGAGAGTTTTTTAGTTGCAGGTGCTAGAAGATTAGTGGTGGAAGACAAGTCAGGAGGGACTTTCTCAGATCGAATAGAGATCTTTGTGATTAAATAATTGGCGAAGCTGGTAGGAGAAAATAATGAGGAGACAAGGGGAGAGGGAGGTTATAGCAAAGAGTTAAAGCAGGAGAATAGACACTGTGGGTGCCTCTCATTGGCGCAGATCAATGATTTATAATAATTCTGTTTTGCCATAGACAGAGCGCATGAAAGGGATAAAAGGACGAATTTATAATGAATAAAATCAGCCCACTCCCTGGACTTGATGTGCACCTGATATTGAACATAAGTATACACAGCTACAGTAGGATCACCTAGATGACTTGAAATTCCCCCATTTTATTTCTGTTAATCTCAGTCAAGAGCATTTGAATTGCACCACTGGAGTACAGGAGGAAAGGATGAAAGGGAATTCTACTGTAAAAAATAAACATAGATCTTCATTCCTTGTTATACACGGAGAACAGAGTTTTATAGTTCCCACTGCTAATTGTAAGAAAGGTGTAACCACCTCCCACTGATGTACCTGGGTCTGTTCCTGTATAATCATGTAGTTATTGAACTGGATCAGGTTATAGATGCAAGTATGCAAGTATGCAAAAAACTTGCACAGCCAGCAAGTAAAGGGGACACATGGTCTAAGATGTCTCTACACTAATGCACAGAGCATGGGGAATAAGCAAGATGAACTCAAACTCCTAGCACAACTAAGCAAATATAATATAATAGGCATTACTGAAATGTGGTGGGATGAGTCTCATGCTTGGGATGTAGGAATACAGGGGAATAACCTTTTCAAGAGAAATAGGCCAAACAGGAAAGGAGGAGGAATAGTGTTATATATCAGGTACATTTACACCAGTGAAGAGATCCAGGACATTGATCCTAGAATCCAGATGGAGAGCATCTGGATAAAAATTAAAGAGGATGGAAACAACATGGATGTTATTGTCGGAGTCCACTACAAACCCCCAAATCAGATGGAGGAATTGGATGATGTCTTTCCAGAACAGATCACTATACATTAAGAAAGGAGAGCTGTAGTAGTGATGGGGGACTTCAACTATCCTGATATTTGCTGGAAGTCAAACACAGTCAAATCCTCAAGGTCTAGCAAATTCCTCACTTGCCTTGGAGACAATTTCATTGTCCAAAAGGTGGAAGAGGCAACAAGGGGATCAGCGATTTTGAATCTGATCCTAACCAAAAGGGATGACCTAGTTAATGGAGTGCAAGTGGTGGGATCCTTAGGTGGAAGTGATCATGTACTCTTGGAGTATGTTATACAATGGAAAGGAGCAGCCAGGCATAGTCAGATATGCATTCTAGATTTTAGGAAAGCTGATTGTAGTAAACTTAGAGAAACTGGAGCATGTCCAAAGGAAAGTGACTAAAATGGTGAAGGGTCTGGAAGCCATGCCCTACAAGGAACGACTTAGGGAGCTGGGGATGTTTAGCCTGGAAAAGAGAAGGTTAAGAGGTGATATGATAGCCTTGTTTAAATATTTGAAGGGATATCATATTGAGGAGGGAGCAAGCTTGTTTTCTGCTGCTCCAGAGACTAGGACCCGGAACAATGTATGCAAGCTACAGCAAAAGCCAGTCCAACCCCCTGCCATGCAGGAAATCACAATCAAAGCATCCCCGACAGATGGCCATCCAGCCCCTGTTTAAAGACCTCTAAGGAAGGAGTCTCCAATACACTCCGATGGAATTTGTTCCACTGTCAAACAGCCCTTTCTGTCAGGAAGTTCCTCCTAATGTTGAGGTGGAATCTCTTTTCCTGTAGCTTTTATCCCTTGCTCCTGGTCCTAGTCTCTTGGAGTAGCAGAAGACAAGTTAGTTCCCTCCTCAATATGCCATCCTTTCAAGTATTTAAACAGCATTTTGAATATATTTCTTTATCACTTCAGAAAACGGTTTGTTGAACAAACAAAAAGTCAGTGGGACAATGGATTCTACAAACAGAGAGATAGGGTAGCAATGGGAAGCCCTATAAGCCCTGTGATAGCAAACTTTTACATGGAACAATCTGAAAAGCAAAATCTGGAAACAGCACCAAAAAAAGGCCACAATGTGGTTCCAATATGTGGATGACACTTTCACCATTTGGAGCCATGGAGAAGAAGACCTGGCTGTGTTTCTGAACCCTCTGCAAAATATCCACCCTAAAATCCAATTCACAATGGAAAAAGAAAAGGAAAAAACACTGCCATTCTTGGATGTCGTAGTCATCTGCAAACCAAACCAACTATTGGGCCACACAGTATACAGAAAGCCTACATATGTGGACAGATACAAGTGCATCACCCAGTACAAAATAGAAGCACCATAAGAACACTGATAGACTGAGCAAAATGGATCTGTGAACCCCACTTCTTGGAAGATGAATTGAAGCAAATAATAATAATAATAATAATAATAATAATAATAATAATAATAATAATAATTTATTTCTATACCGCCCGGTGGCAAAGCCAATCTGGGCGGTGAACAACATAAAAATTTACAGAATAAAATATACATAATATTTATACTCTCTTCCCCCCCTTAAAAAATTATTAAATACTTAAATGTATTAAAATGGGACTATAACACATAGACTGGGCTCTACAGGATAATGGTTATTCCAGCTCAGACATCAGAAAAGCTGCCAGACCCAGAAAAAAACCATGGGAGTGAAGACAAATAACAACTGAAAGGGAAGGTATTTCTACCATACATCAAAGGAGTCACAGAGAAAATAGGGAAACTGGTGAGGAAACACAACCTCTAATAGTTTACAAACTGACCAAGAAAATCCAGCAAATGCTGCGCTCAGCAAAGGACAAGATAAACCTTCTCACAGCCACAAGAGTTTACTGCATACCATGCAGCTGCAGACAAGTCTACATAGGGACCTCCAAACACAGTGTACAAACACGAATCAAGGAACATGGGAGACACAGCAGACTGAGTCAGCCAGAAAAATCAGCAGTAGCAGAACACATTATAAAACATCCTGGGCATAAAATGCTGTTCGAAAACACTGAAATTCTGGACCATGCCAACAACTATCAAGTCAGAATGCAAGGGAAGCCTTTGAAATCCACAAACACCTAGACAACTTCAACAGGAAAGAAGATACCCTTAAAATCAACAAAATTTGGCTACCAGTCCTGAAAAACAGAAACATCAGGACTCAGCAAATGCAAATGGAAAACCACCTACAGTCAGGGGTTTTCCCAGCAGACAATGATCACTAATTAAGCAGACACTAATTCTCTTTGCATATCCTCCCACCCTGGGGCCTTGCCATCAACATAGAACACTACACAGATTAACATGGAAATCACTCCTCCCTACCCAGGGTCACACAATGTATATATATATACTCAACTCTCTTCCATGCCAGCAATCTCTGAAGATGCCAGCCACAGATGCTGGCAAAATGTCAGGAATAAAGTCTTCTAGAACATGGCCACATAGCTCAAAAAACCCACAAAATACTATGAATGCTGGCCATGAAAGCCTTCGACTTAAAAAAAAAGACTTTATTTACAAATCAGGTTGAATACAGTATCTTTCTTAGGGGATGGCATTCAAGATGGATATGAGATATAAATATTTCAGTAGTTACAGGTTTAAAAGTTTCTTTGTAATTGTTTCTTTATAGCCTTATAAATGTTCCTTTACACTCCATGTCCTTAAAGAACTTTTATCTGTCTACTGTATCTTTTAACCCTTCTGGTTATCTGTGACTTCACTAGTCACCAAGCACAATATCTCACACAGGATATTACAACACTTGAATGAAGAACTTTCCAGTCCCTATCTCTGGCACCTAAAAACCCATTCAACTGCCCCTCACAGCAGCCTATATTAACCTCAGTGGCTCTTAACCTCTCAGGGTACAATCAGCATCTCTCCCTACCTCGGGTACATAAACTCCCTTTTAACTGCATCTCATATCAGTCTCCCTCAGCCTCCTCAGCTGCTAAACGCCTCAAGGTAAAATAAAACTCCACCAGGGCTAGCCTGAAGAAAGAGAGCCCTCCCTCCATGATAACTGTCATCCTTCGAGTTGTGAGGGAGTGAACAGGCAGGCCCAGCTCCACCAGGGCTAGCCTGAAGCAGAAGAGGCCCCCTCCTTTCCATCTGCCTTGGTCCAGGCCTCAGAGGGAGAGAATAACGACTGGACCTCATCCCCTTTCCCACCACCATTTCCTTCTCCTTTTGTGTCATGTCTTTTAGATTGTAAGCCTAACGGCAGGGAACCGTCCAATAATAATTGTAAGCCGCTCTGATAGCCATTAGGGCTGAAGGGCGGGGTATAAATACTAACTCCAAACACTGCTCTGTCCCCCTATTTATACTCACTCCTCGGAGCAGCCCCCACCCTTTTCTGGCTCAGCTCCCATTGGCTGTTTCCAACATTCTACTTTGCCTGTGGTCTTTCTGCACAAGCCTTTATCAGCACAGAACATAACAGAGGTATTCAGTATAGCATCTTGCTAAGAAGTATGAAGACCTTTGGTCTGGCCTTCTCATGTTTGCTGTATTTCATTTCCATTCTTTCTGGTTTTTTCTGCTTATGCTACTGATATCAGTGAACACTGGAGTGGAAATCAAGCACTTGAACCCACTGTTATGTACCTGACACCTATGGAAAAATGTAATTTGCATTCAAACATAATTTACATGTTATTTGGGTTGTACCATGACTAAAAAAATCAATTCCTAGATATTACCAAATAAATCAATTTTGGTTTTGCTGTGTTCCTCATTTTTCCAGTGTTTTAGTTCTTGTTTCATTATTAATTTACATATTTTCATATAAGCTTCTTCTAATCTGTTGGGGGGGGGGTGTTGCTCAACATCACTTAATAGGCATACTTTCCCAAGGAATTATAAATAATGCATATTGTGAGTGGCTTTTCACAAGGTGTGTATTTTTATGTGTATTTTTCCTTAATATACACATTTGACATCCTTTTTTAAATCAGAGAAGCACTCCAAAATTCAGAGAATCATGGATAATGGCATATATTAGCTACATAATAATTACTAAGACATATTCAAGATATTTTTGTTGACTACTTTTCCCTGTTTCTCCAGAAAGGTCCTAAGATCTTCAATCGAGATCACAGGAAATGAATCCACAAGCAACAGGATATGATTAGGTGACATCACCATGGTGGGCCTTCTCAGCAGTGTGATCCAAACTCTGGATCATTGTATACTGCTTGACTTAAGAGGCAAAAGTAACAAGCTTTCAGTCCATTGAAAATATATTGATGTAGACCAGTAGTGATAATACCTTCACTGTCTTTATATTGAATTACTGTTTTAAAATATTTTAAAAAACATTTTTTAAAAATTAAGGTCGTTTTTAAGATTGATTTATATTGGGCCTGAACAGAGAGGCCAAAATAAAGCTACTTTGGGTCACTTTGGAAATATGCTATTTAAACGATGCATGCATCCTAAGAGGCTGGAAGTCATGCCAAAGCTGCACTCCAGTCCCGTCTGTTCTGGCCCATTGTTACTACTGTATTTTCTGGCATACAAGACTACTTTTTAACCCAGGAAAATCTTCTCAAAAGTCGGGGGTCGTCTTATACGCCGGGTGTCATATTATAGGGCAGGTGCTGAAACTTCCAAGCTGGACTGGAGAATTTGTGGTTGCCGCATATGGGGGGGGGGCTCAAAAACGGCCGCAGACGCATCCCCACCATATGCAGTGATCGTATGAAAGCAGCTACCGCTCTGATAGTCTTGGAGACAGGGAGGGCTGGGCAGGCAGGGAGAGCTGACCAATCCAAGCAGGCTTTGTATACAACAAGGTTTCCTGCTACGTACCTGCATGCCATAAGCATTTGAATTAAAATTACCATATTGAAATCAAATCTGATGTTTTTTAAATTTTTATTTGCTGTGCGTTAGAAGAAGGGTAGTCTTATACGGCAAGTATATCCCAAACTCTTTATTTTAACTGGAAAAGTTGGGGGTCGTCTTATACACCCAGTCGTCTTATAAGGTGGAAAATACGGTATATTGTTTTTCATATGCATTTCACTGGAAGCTATTTAATTATTTTATCACATCCAGCAGTATATCAACACTGAGTCCATCCGTCCATCCATCCATCCATCCATCCATCCATCCATCCTGACTATGCTTTGTTTCATGCACTGGTTCAACCAGTGATCAATAGAATGGTATTAACATAGAACCTTCCTGCCCCAATTTTCCTTCATCCTTGTGTATAAGACAGTGTAAACAAGATTAGCTCAGTGTGTTTTGAAAAATTATCTCCCCTTCCTTTGGTGATACAGTTCTCTTTGGAATCCTAAATGTATACAGTGAGTAATTGGACATAAACATTCCCCTGGGAGCTTTTTCTTATAACTCATTTAATTCAGTCTGAAATCATATCATTACTCTGTGCATGACAGCAGCTGCTCTATATTCTCACCAAATCCCTCTCACAGAGTGCCAATCAAAAGGTACTCACGCTGTGCCTATACATTTGCAGCTTCTGTCTAATTAAATGGGTAACTCAGAAGCTAGCTCTTGCAAAATGGGGGCACCATTTTTTTCTTCTTCAGCAGATGATGCTTCCTTGTTCTCCAGAGCAAATGTTCTGATGTGTGCTCAGACAATTAAACTACCCATGTGAGGAGTAAATTATAAGATTTACATTTTCCCTTGCTACATCTCCTCGCTATTTTAGGGTTTTGTTCTTATCATTTTTTTTAATGTAGTTGCGTTGCCTGAAGATACATCTTGTAAACTTGCTGCTCACTTGCTTCTTGTCAGCTGCTATCCATAGTAGGATTTGAAAGTAAAATGCGTGCAATATTTGCTTGGGCGTGTAGTAGTGGCCAAAATACAACAGTTTCAATTTGATAATCTTGGCTTCCAGGGAAACTGCAGACCTGAATGGGTCTGTTCAAAGATCCATTTATTTGTCTTTTGGGATGTTCATAGTATTCTCAGCACTTTTCTCCAGCATCACATCCCAAATGAGTTAACTTGTTAAAATCTGCTTTCTTTACTGTCCAGCTCTCAGATCCATATGTAGTGATGGGGAATACAATGGCTTGAATGAGTCTAACTTTATTGCTCAGTTGCATATCTTTACTCATCAGGATCTTGTCTAGTTCTTTCATAGCTGTCCTTTCTATTCCTAGTCTTTTCCAGATTTCTTGACTGTAGTCTCCATTCTGAACTATGTTTGATCCAAGGTATGGGAACACTTTGATAGTTTCATTTCTACATTGTCTAGGTTAAATTATGTAGGTCATAGGCATTATGTTTGTTTTCTTTATGTTCAGCATTAAACCGCCTTTGCACTTTCTTCTTTGATCTCTGTTTTTTTCTGGAAAACCTGGAAGAAAGAGCAAGTCCTTTTAATGCAGGACAAGGGGGTTGAAACCCTGAATCAGACCAGTGTCCTGAAAACAGCCTGGATATGCATCAGAGTTATGAACCTACATAATGTCTATGGAGATTATCACATCACATTTCTTTTGCTTGTGGCATAGATGTGGAATGTGTCTTTGAGAAGACAGATCTTACTGCATTCACTCGTCATGAAGCAGTAGGAAGCCCATTTGCAAGCTAGGCTTCTCTGGGCTTATCCCACATCTTTTCATGAATGGGATGAAAAGCTGCAGAAGAAGCCCAAATTGCATACAGGCTGCCTATTGCCCACCAACGTGTGAATGCAATAAGATCCATCTTCTTAAAGAGACATCCCATGTCTATGCCAGGCACAAAGGAAATGTGATAATCTGCTATAACACACACTGAGCCTGGGGAGAATTTGGGCCATATAAGTAATGTAGATAAGCCCAAAGACATACACAAAGTGAACATTTACATGGAATTAAATTATCTGCAACCTTAAAATTATTTAAACTCACACTTAAATAGACAAAAAGCAATGAAAAACAATTCAGTTTAACACAGAACATCATTCTCAGCCAATTTGTTCTTTTTAAGAAGCTGACAGATTATTTTTTTAAAGTTTGTTTTTCTCTGCTGATAGAACAGCAAAGAGAGTACCATTCTGAGCATCCTGGAAAGCAAATCTAGGGTCTCAAGGGTCTGGGACAGTCAGATCCCCAAAAAACATGTTTGTGATGTTAGGGGGACTCAGACAGGAGCCTCTCCTGAGGATCTCAGTGTCCAGACAGGCTCATACAGGAGATAGTCTGCCAGATAACCTGGACCTGAACCAGGTAGAGGTTTATAATTCATAACCAGTGCTTTGAACTGTGCCTGAAAACTTACTGGCAGCCAGTGGAACTTATGTGACAGGACAGCTTTATGAAATTTGATGTATTTCAAGCAACAATATTGAACTGAAGGGTAGCAAAATTTATTACAAGTGTTTCGAGGTAGGAAGTGTTTCTGCCACTTCTTGCCACTAGTGCAACTGATAACAGGACCTCAGACACACACCTTTTCCATTTGACAACATTTCCCAACTTTGTCCCCATGCACATTGGGTTAAGAGTATTCAGCAGGTAAATTCTGGCTCTACACTAAAAACTGAAAATTAAATTAGCTACCAAAAAGAAACTAACCTTCAGGAACGTAGCCGGGGGGGGGGGGGGGTTCTGGGGGTCCGGCCCCCCCCCTTCCATTAGAAAAAATGAATGGTTGTGCTGCTGCGCGCCGCACTCAAGCCCCATTATAATGGTGCACTTAGTCTGGACCCCCCCCCTTCCAAAATCCTAGCTACGTCCCTGTAACCTTCCGTTGTTGTATTTCTATTCTATAGCTACTTAAGATACAATTATCTACAACTGAACAAGCCGGAAGTCAACTCAGTATGCTTTATTTCTGAATAAGCATGCTTAGGATTACACAGTATCTGTCAAGGGAAGCTGATTACGCTGTATGGTACTTCTGAATAGGAATATATAGTATTGCACTGTAGAACCTGTAGTCCAGAGGTACTGTTGAGGGTAAATGCACTCTGAAAGCTATCATTCATACATGTAGGCAGAGAAACTGAAGAGTGTCATTTCATCAATTTTCTCCTGGGTACTAACAAATAACTGTACAATATCTTACCACTAGCAATAGCACAGTTTCTTCTTTTTTCTACAAAGTTGCCAGATCACCACTACAAAATGTTGCCAGTAGTTGGCAAACTGGGTACAATTTTGCATGCTTTATGTTCCTTAAACCCAGTATTGTTCAGTTTAAGGAGGGATGTGGCCTTCTTTTTCTAAGGTGTGTGTGTGTGTGTGTGTGTGTGTGTGTGTGTGTGTGTGTACACAGATAGAGTGAGAGAGAGAGAGAGAGTGAGAGAGAGAAGACTATGTTAGAAATTTTCTCAGACAAATGCATTTTAAGAATTTAAACTTCTCCTCTATCTACAATAGAATCCAACCCATCTTATAAATATATGTACAGTATATTTGAAGTCATGCACAGATATACTGAGAATGTGACCTGGAGCATATTTTTAGATGATGTATTCTAATATGACAAAAAGGCAAAATGCATGTTATCCCAGAGGGATAGTAGAGGTCAATAATAGGGAACATTAGTACACAAGTAGTACCTGTGGGAATGTAAGATAGCAGAAGGGAAAATAAGTCTGGGTTTTTACAATGCACGTCTGGTTCTCATGGCTGCAGATCTCACTTGGCTTAAATCCTAATCAATGGTTGTGTGCCCTTATTCAGTTTCATTGGCCTTGGCTTGAACATTTGTCTGCCTGTTGGTGTTTGGCTTTAAAGCAAGGCCCTGAACAGACCGGCGATAAATGCTGGCATTGGGGCAGTGGGGGCATGGTGACCACACACAGTGCGCCCCAACATCACCCCCCATGCCAGCATGATATTGCATACCCCATTGCACAATGGGAGGCATCATGGTGCTCCCTTGGCACAATGCGTATGCACGCTGTGAAAAAGGAGCACCAGAAAGCTCTGGCAGCACTGGCTATGGTGCCCTTTCTGCAGTACAAAAAGAAGCTGCTTTCTGCAGCTTCTTTTTGGGATGTGGAGTTGCTGGGTTGGAGGAATGGCATGCGGTTGCTCTGTCCCTGATCCAGCAGAGAAAGAAGCTGCACCCTGCTGCCTCTTAGAGGCCTTCTGTAAAGCCCCCAAATGCTGTCTTTTAACATGTCATACCAATTCCCCCTTGGATGGCTTTACTTTCTCTTGTTGTGTTTCTGTTTAAGTTCCCTGGATTGTTCTGCCATCTACTGATAAAAGCCAGCTTGGCTAGTTAGAAGCTGAAATGATAAAGGACCAACACTCCCCCCTCCATTGAATGTGCAAATTCTAGGCTTTGAAATGAGTGATTCATTATACTACTATCATTTTTCCTCCAGATATGTGTTCCAAATATTTTTTCTGGCCCTATGGTGTTTACCAAATGGAGCCTTTGAAATGTGGCTAAATCATCCGTAAATTGTGTGGGTGTGATAGCCAATCATGCTTGCCTCCTGTGATTTAATCATCATTGAGGAATCCCACTCCTCTCCTATCATGAAAGTGTTCATGGAGCAGCCATTTTTCAACAATGGGAACTTCCGTTATTGGAGAAATGGCTGGTCTGCGAACTCTTTGATGAAGGGAGAGGAGAGGGACACCTCAATGAGGATTAAATTACAGGAGACAAGCACGATTGGTTATCACACCTGTGCACTTTATGGACAATTTAGCCACATTTCAGGGAAGTTTCAGGGAGGGTAAAGCTCCATGTGATAATTGCTCATGTGTCCAGGATCCCAGTCTTTTTGGATACAAATCCACTATAGTCCTTTAAATCCCATAGCTAGGGAGAACACTGAATGAAGTGTACAGTAAATGGAATGATACTGGTTAATATATGTTCTGATTTCATGATGGAGTGAAAAGTGCAACAATAGCCCAGTACAGATGGGCCACAAGCGCCATGTTGGTGCCAAAATTAGGGTTGCAGAATGCACAGCAACCACATGTTCTGCAACCCTAATACATATGGACAACACCATCTTTACATGGCACTGTCCATACGTGGTGCAAGTGCACGATACAAACATGGTGCTGCGTCCACACCTCCAGGCACCGCGCTTGCATCATGAGCACATCACAGTGCACCAATGGCACACTGATGATGTCCTCCCCGTGCACTGAAAAGAACCTGCTTTTAGTGGTTTCTTTTTGAAGTGGAGGAAGCCCGCATGGTTTGGTTGCTGTGGGCTCCCTCCAGAAGGAGAATGGGCAGCCTGTGCAGCCCCTTTGATTCTTATCTTCCTGATACTATCCATCAGCACCCAACTCAGCCGAATGGCAGACAGCTATTATTTTAAATGACTGTGAATGCATAGTTTTGATTACCTTAATTTTTGTGTTCATTTTTATTTTGTGTGTGTGTGCCTTTAAGTCATTTCCGAGTTAAGGTGAGCCTACACATGATCTTAGTCAAAATTTACAGTTTATAAAAGCAATACAGTTTTTAAAAATACAAAAAGTGAACATTAAAATTAAACTAGCCACAATATTAAAGCACTTTGAATCTCTAGTTAAAAGAATAAAATGCAAATAAAAAGATTAAAAAGCTATTTAAAATAATACAGCTTAAAGCAGTTCAGCACCAGTAAGCCGTTCTTTAAAAACTGCCTATATTAATGCTGTTGGAATAATAATAAAAAAATTTTTTTGTCTGATGACAGAAGGACATCAAGAAGGGGGCCATTCTGACCTCCTTTGGGAGAGACTTTCAGAGTCTGAGGGCAGCCACTAAAAAGACTCTCTCTTGTGTGCTTCAACGGTGCTTCTAAAAGTGATGGAAATGAAAGATGGAGGAAATATCAGGGAGAAATTCACATATATTATAATGATAAAATGTAATAATTTGTCTGTTGTTATTTTTTTCCCTGAGGGAGAAAATGCATATGGGTTCCTAGAATTTTGAATGACAATAAATTATATGGGTGTGCACAGGACCCTCCAATTCACTTTGGAGCTTTAGTGGATTTGGAATCAGTGCGGGTCCAGCTGGGGCCCAGATATCAACCTACAACACCTCCACAGCTCCCCCATGGGCAAAAACATCAGATCCCAAGGGCAATCCAAAAAGGATTGATTGCTACCTTGGCCAGTCCTTTGGAAGGTCAAAAGCTGGAGATCTCCCTCCCAACTCACTAGACTTTGAAAGATTAGCCCCAAGGGCATTCTCCTTCCTTCTCACTCCATTTGTTTACTTCACGGAGGCAGTTCCAGAGACCAACCCTCCACCACAAGGGGGTGCCAAGATGCACACCGATCGAAAATCACCACAAACCAATTGTCCAATTTGCCACAGATACAATAAGGGATAGGTGAAAAATCGAAAGTAATGGAGAAAAAAAATCATATTTGTCTTATAATCCAGCATCTGAGCTTGCAATGTACTTAGGTGGGTGAGTCTATCGCATAATGCAAAAGGTGGCACTCTAGGGAGGCAACGGGCTTAAATAGCCTACCCAGTTGCCCTCCTCACATTGTTACTATTTTGTTACTATATATGGAGGCAAACAAAGGGGACCCCTCTCCCACAGCAGCTCTGATGAGCAGTTCAGGGACCCTTTCTCTATTGTGTTCTCTGTCTATGGAATGCTCCTCTTTGAGACCTGACTGTTGTTGGATTCCCCCCGCCCCCAAAAAGAAGAACATGGACATTAAATGGACAGGGTTAAATGGACACAGACTTTGAACATGGATATGATTTTAAACTGTTTAAAACTTTCAAACTCTTTCAGCTCATTTAATTGTTTTAAACTTTTTAGTCTATTTAAATATTTCTGTCACCTTACATTCTTATTTTTTTTTAAGTGTCAGTTTGATTTTATTTGTATGTCACCCTGGGACACTATGATATAGGTATGTCTGTGTGTGTAATAATTTAAAAGAAGACAGGACTTCTTAGAAGTTTTTTTCTGGGTCCGGGAACAATGTGTTTAATCACTGAAGATATACATTTTAATTAATTGATTAATTAAGTGATTAACAAACTGAACTTAACAGTTTAATTAATCAGTGAATTGTTTTGACTTCTGATTTGGGTCCAAAATAACACCGCAGAAATAATCCAGTTTGAGACCACTTTAACTGCCCTGGCTCAATGTTAGGGAATTCTGGGAACTATTTTTTTGTGAGACATTTAGCCTTCTCTGCCTGAAAGCTCTGGTGCCACGATAAATTACAATTCCCAGGATTCCCTAGCACTGAGATGAGACACTGAAACAGGCTCAAAGTGGATAATTTCTGCAGTGTGTTTTGGACCTTCCTCAGTTGCTTTAAATTTATAGCATCCTGGCTACAAGCTGACTTTTATTTTACACAACTGAGGAAGGCAGAAGCCCAAACATTTTGCTTATTAATTGAACTATTATGCTCCAGTTTTTAATCACTCTTTTAATCACTAAAAATAAACAGTTATATTTATTAGTTGCCGCTCTTCACCTCTCAACTTGTTTGTGAAATCCAAACAGCTATGGTTATTGTAGGAGAATCTTCACATATGGTAGATTAGAGAAACAGCAGCAAGCTTGGGGGCAATCACACATTGCAAATGTGCTAAAGTGCCACATTTTATTATTTTATTTTTAATGTAGTTTCCTTGTTGTTTTTAACTGTTTGTTAAAAGTACAGAAAATATAACTACATATGGAAAATCTGTATTAATAATTTGTTTTATCAAATTTATATCTGCTATTTATTTTATTAAAAATAGTTCTTCTACTGTAGATTAAATGCATTAAAATAAATTCATTAAGTAATTGAAATAGTTCCAAATTAACTCTTTAGCAAATTGAAGTATAATTACAGTAATTGCTAAATAAATTAATAGTAGCAAAAATTGTCTAATGAACTGTAAGTAGCATGAAGAGTAATTCTAATTTTAGTTCTTTTATTACTTGACACAACACACACATTAACATCTAGACAAGGAACAGCTGATAGTGTCTTTTAAGCAGCTTGTATTCTGGGTTTTTCTGTTGTTAGGTCCTGCCTCCTCAAATTGCCTAAGAAATTCAGTGGTGCTTTGCAAAAGTAGGAATGTCCAGATTCTGTAGTCTGTTTTCAACTTTGTTTGTAATGGCAATGAAAATAGATGAATATGTCAGTACAGAAACATTTCTATTATTGCTTCTCCTGTCAACACTTTCCTCATCAATTGATGTGTTGGCTTGAATTCCTCATCAATTGATGTGCTGGCTTGAAAAAAATCATCTCCTCCTCTCCATCCCTGTTCTGATTGCCTTGATACAAATGCAATCACTCTGCAGTATTTTTTTTCCATTTTTTTTTTTTTTTACTTCAGACTTCATGGAAATCCAGTCCCCTGTCCATTCCCATCACAATGGTTTGGTGAAGAAACTAAGGGGCAAAACAGATGCGCTGTCCCTTTCAGCGCTGGATCAGGCCCACAGCAACTGCATGCCGTGGGCCCAATCCAGCACTTTTCTGGCCCTAAAAGAATTGGCAAAATGCCACTATAATAATAAATAATAAAAGTTTTATTTGTATACCGCCCTTCCATCGATCCATATAACAATACAAAAATACCATAAAAATACACTACATTCATATTAAAAACAAAGTTAAAACACCATCAGCCAATCACCAATTGTCGTCGGGGTGGGAAGACCAATTGGAGCTTTATTCGGGAAATGCAGATTTTTTTTTTAAAATATATATTTATTAACTTCCACCAAAGCAAATATAAAATACATAAACACATCAACAATCCACATTTATACATTCAAATATCCACAGAGTACATAATACATAATGCAATACATGGACAAAACAACATTAAACATAAAACAATTATTTACAGAGTCACAAGCACACCACATTGACTTCCTGCGGAGTGATCTAGAACGTGACATAGCCAAGCTGTACTTTAATACAGAAGAAAATCACCAAATATATCATACCACACTTGCGTTTACCAATTTACCAATGTAGATATGATGTATAAATTAATATCTTATGTATTTTTCTTGAATTACCAATAAAAGTTATTTAACTACAATATGAAAAGATTGTGAGCAGTATATTTAGATCTATATCAGTTTCCCTGAATTTAAAAAATCAACCAAAGGGAGCCAAACCATTTTTTCTTTGTTCCAGTTTAAATTCTCAATATAGCATGTTAGCTTGTCCAATTCCATGTAGTCCATGACTTTCATTATCCATTCCTTCCAAGAGGGTATTGCTTCCCCTTTCCAATATGTTGCGAGAGTTATGCGTGCAGCAGAGATCATATAAAAGAAGAGTTTGCCATGTTTGGCCTCGAGACTATTATCTGCAATCATATTTAGGAGGAAAAGTTTAGGATCAAAACCAAAATCTTTTTTTGACAATTAGCTTCATCTTACCATAAATCTGTTTCCAATACTTATTAACCATTTTACAATTCCACCACATATGAAAATAAGAACCTGGGCAGTTGCCACATTTCCAACACATTGGGCTCTGGTCTTTATATATTTTACAAAGTTTCATAGGAGTGAGATGCCATCTATTTTGCATTTTATGGTAGTTTTCTTTTATGGCTATACAGGTGGTATACTTAAGCCTAACATTCCAATTTTTTCCCCATTGCGATAATGGTAATACTTCCTCCAGTTCCTGTGCCCATTTGATCATACAGGGTTTTATGGTTTCCTCATGCATTTCTAGATCCAGTAAGAGATTATAAAACTTAGAAATCTTTTTCTTATTTACCCCCAGAATTATTTTATCCACAGTCGAGTATGTTGTGTAGATGTTAAAGGATTTCAAATCAAATAAAAATCTCTCTCTAATCTGACAATATAAGAACCAACTAAGATTATAACCCTCTGTTTCCAATTCATCCTGCGCTTTCATAGTTATCTTATTAGTTTTTTTGTCTATTAAAATTAAGTCCTGATAAGTTACCCATCTGTTATTACAAATTACATCGTATCTATGAAAGGCCTCATTAATTGAGGTCCAAAGAGGCAAATTCGGGTACAGCATCAGCTTGAACTTATTCCATACACGAAACAATGCCTTTCTAATTGTATGGTTTGTAAATTCTTTGTTAGCGGCTAATTTATTATAAAATAGAAAGGCATGAATCCCAAACACCGTATCAGATAGTTCTAAATTCAAAAGCTGCTTGTTTTGCAAATTAAACCAATCAACCATCCAGTCGAAAGCACAGGCATAGAAATATGTTTTCAAATCAGGAAGACCTAAACCACCCCGAGTCGGTTTATCACATAAAATTTTGAATCTGACCCTGGGTTTTTTACCGGCCCAAACAAAATGGCTGATATCCTTGTTCCAGTCTTTAAAGGGTCGGTCATTTTCTAAAATAGGGATTGTTTGAAACAAAAAAATAATTTTGGGAAGTACAGACATTTTAATCATTGCAATCCTACCCAACCAGGAAAGTCCTAACTTACACCATTTGTTCAGATCCTTTTTGACATTTTGCCAGAGTTTAACATAATTATTTTTAAATAGTTCTGAGTTTTTATTAGTAAGCCAAACACCAAGGTATTTTACCTTGTCTGTTAATTTATAACCAGAACGTCTGGATAGATCTTCTCTATCCGTCTTATCCAAATTAATAGTCAGCCAAACAGTCTTATCTCTATTAACTACAAGTCCAGAGACATTACCAAATTGTTTAAACAATCTATTTGTTCTTTCAATATCCTGCAAGGGTTTGGAAAGTGATAACATAACGTCATCAGCATAGGCTTTGAGTTTCATCGTATCCCCTCTTATTCTAACGCCATGTATTTCATTGTTGTTACGGATTTCTATATTTTAAAGTTCCAAAACCAAAATAAATAACAAAGGCGATAGAGGGCAACCTTGCCTAGTACCCTTGAAAATATGTATTGTTTTAGACCTTTCACCATTGATAATTAAATTGGCTGATTGCTTCTGATATATCCGATCCAGCCAGCTACCAAAGTTTCCTCCCAAACCAACCTTCTTACAAGTTTCCTTTATAAATTTCCAATTGATTCTATCAAAGACTTTTTCATAATCAACAAATAATAAAGCCAATATTCTATCACAGCTTTTACCATGATAGTCTATAAGGTTTAACACATGTCGAACATTATCTCTTAATCTTCTTCCTGGTAAAAAACCGACTTGGTCAGGATGGATATATTCTTTAAGTACAAATTTAAGTCTGTTGTTCATTTTCAGTAGGGAAATGCAGATTGAAATAAGAAGGTTTTTAGCTCCTTCTTAAACTGGGCCAGGGAGGTGGCCGAGCGGAGCTCTATGGGCAGCGTATTCCAGAGGGCCGGGGCGACGATGGAATATGACCTCCTCGTTGTGGAGGTTAGTCTAGCCCCTGGGACCCTCAGTAGTTGCTGCCCAGAAGTTCTGAGGGTGCGGGGCGGAATGTATGTAAAATCCTGTGGGCCTCCCTCCTCTTCTGTGGCCAAGAGGTTGGGCTATGGGGCTTTTTTTTGCCTGTTATTTTTATTGTTGCATGGATGGCTTTGATATATATGTATTTTAATGTTTTATGTATTGTTGTTTTAACCTTATTGTAAGCCGCCCTGATCGCAGGAAGGAGCGGGATAGAAATAAACACTTTATTTATTATTATTTATTATGGAGAGAGGCGGTCCTTCAGGTATCCTGGGCCCAAGCCATATAGGGCTTTATAGGTTATCACCAACACCTTGTACTGTGCCCAGAAGCGGATGGGCAGCCAATGCAGATCTTTGAGTATAGGTGTAATATGGCTGGCCCTGGAAGTACCAGTGACCAGTCTGGCCGCCGTATTCTGTACCATCTGTAGCTTCCGAGTATGGTATAAGGGTTGACCCATGTAGAGCGCATTGCAGAAATCCAATCGAGAGGTTACCAGAGCATGTACTACCGTTTCAAGGTCCCTCTGGGCCAGGTATGGGCGCAGCTGGCGAATAAGCCGAAGCTGGTAACAGGTGCTCTTGACCGTCGCATTCAAGCTGCTTTTGAAGCCAGAAAAGGTTACCTTTGCCATGGCTGTGACACTTTCCAGTGCTCCTTTTGATATACATCATCTGAATGCTGCACCAAAGAAGTGCTGTAATGCCGCCAGCCATGCGGTTAGGAGAGTGGTGTGACAGTGGCTTAGGAGTGGAGTTGGGGCATGCATTGTGTGGCTGCCATGCCCTAGTCTACTCCAATGCCAGCCCTTTTGGCCAATCTATTTAGCCCCTAAGTAACTTTTTGTCCTCCTGTCCCACCATCTGAAGCTGCAACTTTATCCTGCAACATTTGCACAGGGGTGTAGTGGCTCAAACACTGGAAATAAGAAGAAATATTATTTTTAATTTTCTACATAAGAAAACAAATGAAAAAGAGAAGAAGAAACAGTGTCCTGACTGCCAGGAGACTGTTATGGTAATGACATCACCACCTGGCTCTGCCAACAAAGTCTGATAGTGACTCCTGTTTGCTATATATTTTATGCTGAAGTGCTATGAGGGGAGGGGACAAAAAGGCCCCTGTTTTTGTAGCATTTGTAAAATATTTTTAATTTTTTTATCTCTACTCTTTGGTCAAAATGGCAAGCATAATGCATTTACCAACTAAATCTAATGATCAGATACGATAATCGTAATGAAACTGTAGCCCATTTGAAGTAAGGATACACACAGGTGGAATGCAATCACCAGCAACTCATCCTGTTGTCAAGGAACCAGAGACTGCTTCCTCTTCTCCATATCCCTGGCTACAAAATAGCAGCTGGGGCTTCATGATAGTAGCTCCATCCTCTCCACCGCAGATAGGCTGTGGTGGCATACAAATGGATCTGAAATGGTCCAAGAGTACCTCCACACCTCAGGGAGACAGAGCTATGTCTGGAAGCCTCCTAAGAAACACCATGAAGGGATAGGATAGCTCTTTCTCCAGTGATCTGAAAGTAAGCCAACAGTCTAGCTGATGAGATCCTCTTAACTAATAACCTGATCATTCTTAAAATATTTGGTGTTCTGGTATGTCACTAGAAAATGCTGTTGTACATAGAATCTTAGGGCTGGAGGAGACAACAAGGCCATCCAGTCCAACCTCTTGCCATGCAAGAATACACAACTACAGCACTTCTGAAAGATCCCCATCCAACCTCCAAATAAGGAGAGTCTACATTCCTCCCACATAGTCTGTTCCACTGCCAAACAGTTCTTAAAGTAAAGAAGTTCTTCCCAATGTTTAGGTATAATCTCTCTCTCTCTATCTCTCTCTCTCTCATAATTTGAATCCATTGGTTTGTGTTCTAGGCTCTGGAGCAGCAGAAAATAGGTTTGGCCTGTTTTCTACATGATATTCCTTCAAATACTTAAAGATGGTTATCATGTAACCTCTTCTATGTTTCTATGCTTTTGTATATGGAGTCTGCTTTATCACATGCATCAGATGAAGCAGATATAGTTCTATATAAATTGACTCATCCCTAACAGGATAAAGTCGTGTTTAAATTTAAAAGTGGGTGTTATCGCACTCAGCTGCGGCTGGCAAGTGCAACCCATCTACAGTCCAGACCCCAGCCACACTTATGCCATGGCTTTTCAAAAACAGCAAGCTCCCTTGTTTGAAAAGCTGCTGGATAAATACGGCTGGGGTCCAGGCTGCAGTGGATTGCAGTTGCCAAGCCATGGCTGATTACAATAACACCTATATTTAAACATGACTAACACCCACATTTAAATTTAAACATGACTTTACTGTGGCAAGGATAAGTCAGTTTAAATAGAATGTGATAATCTCCTGTGTCTGCTTCATCAGAAGCATATGATGAAGCAGACTCCATATACAAAAACACAGAATCATAGAAGAGATAGCAAGGGCCTTTCAGCCCAGCCCCCTGCCATGAAGAAATACACAATCAAAGCACACCTGACAGAAGGCCATCCCGCCTCTGCTTAAAAATCTCCAAAGAAGGAGAATCCACCACACTCAGAGAGAGTCTGTTCCAGTGTTGAATAATTCTTGCTGCCAGGAAGTTCTTCCTAAAGTTTTGGTGGAATCTCTTTTACTCTAGTTTGAAGCCAATGCTCCAGGTGCTCTTCTCTGGAGCTGAAGCAAACAAGCTTGCGGCATCCTCAATATGACACCCCTCAAATATTTAAAAAGGGCTATCCTAGATCCTTAACACATGTACTGTTTTTAAGCCAGGTGTCACCATCCTATATCTGTGCATTTTATTTTCTTCTACCTAAATGCAATACCTTACATTTCCCCCTGTTGAAATTCATTTTGTTAGTTTTGCCCCAGCTTTCTAATCTATTAAGGTCATTTTGAATTCTGATCTTGTTTTCTGGAGTATGAGCTACTCCTCCTAATTGGTGTAATCTGCAAATTTCAGAAGCATGGCCTCTATTCCTTCCTAGAAAGAGGATCTCCCGCACCCACAACAAAAATCACACTGAAACAGGAAATCAGACTTTTAAGATTAACTAGGGGAACTGATGCAGGGGTTGGGGAAGAGAAAAAATATTCACTGACTAAACTACACAGCAAGATTCTTGAACATATTACTAGTAAAATGAACTAGAAGGGAAACAGAGGTTTAAACTAGGCATTTCAGCAATTTAAAGGGTTAGGATATTAAAAAAAAGATGAAGTATGACCAAACTCCGATGATACTCAACAATTTCCCAAACCTTTCCCACAGCTCTTTTAGTAATCCTCTACCAACAGATAAATCCATCAAACAAATGAAGGGATTCTGGAAGCTGGAAAAAATGGACAATAGTTTTGTTTGCTTGTTCGTTTTCTTTTTACAATAAGCACTGTGATTGAAAGCTGCACATTAGAGCTGTTAGTTAACAAATCCCAGCTCTGCTTTACCTCCTCTGTTTCAAACCATAATGTTTTCTTTATATTTCCATAATAAAGTCACCTTGTTGGCTTTTTCCTGCTTATTTTTGATATCAATATCTGGTATGGTTTGGGCATCCAGCTTGCTGGGCAGAGCATTCCAAAATCCATTGTTATTTTGGATTCTTATCTGTTTTCTTAATCATTATTAGGCAGCCCTGCCTCATGCTGAAGACAGAGATGAACTATGAGTCAAAGGCATAAACATTTTCTGAAGGTCTCAAGGAATAAGTTTTATTTGGAAAATATCTACCCAGACAGAGTCATAAAAGGTTTTGACTCATCTCTCTTTCTCAGTGGAATATGATAGCAATGCCCTAATTTCTATGAAACGAAGGACCATGTACTTGAATACTTTTCTCATCTTTCATAACAAGTAGTTTTGAAGAAAAAATAACAAAAACTCTGCCCTTTGCAGAAAAAGTGAAATGAAATGAAATGAAGCTGGCATGCTCCCCAAGGCAGAGATGTACTTGTAAGTCTCATCTGAGCCTTTAGTCACCATCAATGCCAAATTAACTTTTCTAATATACTGAAATGCCACATAGCTCAGATAAACAATGTTGAAAGAGAGATGTGGCTCTATAGGGAATTGTATCTTTCATCTGGTTTGATAAAGAAATGGGGATAATGAAATGTTAGCTGTATGTTTCCCCTGACGTTAAGCTTGACATACAACTAAATACTGGCCTTGGGTGAACTCAAAAAAGGAAATGTTGTTCGGCTGTAAGTAGAGTGAAAAGACAGCTGGAACCATTTACTGTTTTGTGAAACACTAAGATTATTGGTCAATGAATGTTATTGATTAATGAATGTTTCTCAAAGCCATCCCTTTATTGTGATAAAATCCCTCTGTTGGGTCTTTAATTAATCTTCTTCCAGGCCCAGTATGTTACAATAGGTCTTTACCACCTACATGTGGTGTTTCATTTTATATATATATTCAGATATAGTGGCATCATTAGAGTTGCCATAGTTGGCGAACTGAAAACCGGGACAAATGTAGGACAAGGTTTAAAAATTAGGACCTTTTTTTTTATTCCTAGACAGGAAATTAAAAAAAAGGTCCTACATTTTTAAACCTTGTCCCCCTCCTCCTTCCCGGCCTGGGAGGAAGCCTCGCCGGCTCCCAGGCCGGAAGGAGGACGAGGGCCTCCTGTCATCGCGGCGATTGCCGCTGTGGCAACGGCCCTCCTTCCCGGCCTGGGAGGAAGCCTCGGCCGGCTCCCAGGCCGGGAAGGAGGACGAGGGCCGCCCCTCATCGAGGCCATCACCGCGGTGGGAAGCGGCCTCCTCCTCCTCCTCCCTGGCCTTGCTAGGGCCCAGGAGGGACCGTCTCCGCGACTGGAGCTCCAACCGCGGAGAGCCCTCCCAGGCCTCAGCAAGGCCTTGGAGACGCTGCCGCGGCTGAGGTGGATGCGGTGGGTGGGGCCGTCCCAGTTTGGGCGCCAAACCGGACCGGGACCGGGACGGCACCGCCCAAACCGGGACTGTCCCGCCGGGGGGTGGGATATGGCAACCCTAGGCATCATGAGTTTTCTACTTTTTGCTAAGGCACCCAATTATTAGAGGAGGGCAGAATGTGAAACACATGCCATGAGCTTAGGTAATTGCACACAATATTATGAAGGAAGACGGAATAAATAAAGAAGAGGAAGTAGTAGTAGTAGTAGCTGCAGTAGTAGCACATTTAATACTATTAGAAAAATCCTTTTAAAAAGAGGAAACTTATTGCCTTGCTAGGACTGGCCAAGGATTGATCTGGTTCAACATTTTATGGATTGAGCTTCCCAAAGCAGCTAACAGGACACTACATAAAATGCATTCAAAATCACCAAAATTAGTCTTAAAATACTTAGAAAAAAAGTAGAAGCTGGAAACTGGAAATATTTAAATACATAGTCCTAAAATAACTTATAATACATCATCATTTTTTAAAAACAACAACAACAAAGAACAATGAAGGTCCAAAGCACACTGCAGGAGTAATCCAGTTTGAGACAGCTTTAACTACCTTGGCTCAGTGCTAGGGAATTCTGGGAACTGTAGTTTTATGAGATATTTATACTCTTCTCTGTCAGAGAGCTCTTGGGAAACAATAAACTACAATTCCCAGGATTCCCTAGCACTGGGCCAGCGCAGTGAAAGTGGTCTGAAAGTGAATTATTTTTGCAGTGTGTTTTGGACCTTAAACTGTTAATAATTTTGAAGGTTTGACTTTGTGTTGTTTTAATTTAAGTTATCTCTGTTTCTTTAAAATTTTGCCATTCAAATGTTATGTAACTATTTAACAACTATAGAAGTTGCATAGGACACCAAAGTAACATAGGTATATTTTGTATTACTACTAATGTTATTACTGGGCCATAGTTGTGTTGTTTTGCCTTGAAGTCATTTCCAACTTACAGAGACCCTAAGGCTATCACAGGGTTTTCTTGGCAAGTTTCTTCAGAGGGGCTTTGCCATTGAAACAGAGTATGTGACTTGACCAGGGTTACCCAGAGGGTTTTATGGCTGAACCAGGATTCAAACTCTTGTCATAATACAACATTTAAAATATTATGTCATGCTAGATTTCTAGGTCATAATTAAAGGGATACGTGTGTGTGTGTGTGAGAGAGAGAGAGAGAGAGAGAGAGAGAGAGAGTTGTTCACATTTTAAAAAGTATTGCTTGAATCTTCATCCTGTATATTAATTTTCTCTCAGTGTCGAATTGCTTTAGCTCACTATGGAGTATAGTAGGACCCCATATTATGTGAGAGATCCATTTTGGGATCATTAGTGTATAACTGATATAGCATATAATCTGGAACACTATTTTTCTTATCTGAAATTAGTGTCTAAATGTTCTTTCTAGGAATTTTCTAGGTCTTCTAGCACATTTGTATGGTACGCTTTCACTAGACATTGACCCATAAAATTGTGCTGCAGGGCCTAGAAATGCCTGGAAAAATGTTCACTCTATGTATTTTCTAGATCCTCCACTGCAATTCTATAGTATACTTCTACTGAACATTAACCAGGATAGTGTGGAAACATGACTAACAACTGACCCTCAGGTTTTCTCAAATAACTGAAACCGTGAGCCAGAGCAGATGAGCAGGAAAAAGTGGCTCAGTCCTACTTTTCCCACTAGGTAGGTCGAAACTCTGCTGTCCACACAGCCCACCCCTAGGGTTGTCATATCCCGCCTGGGGGTGGGACTTTCCCGGTTTGGGACGGGTCTGCACAGTCCTGCCCCGGTTTGGCCCCGCCCCCAGAACACCCCCCCGCGGCAGACGCCAGGCAGGGAAAGGAGCCTCGCCTCAGCGAGGCCCGTTCCCTGCTTGGCCTCCTCTGCCGGCGAGGGAAGCGGCCTGACAGCGGGAAAGGGTCTCGCCTCGGCAACACCCTTTTCCGCTGCCTTGTCGCCTTCTCCACCGGCAAGGGAGGCGGCCTGGCTCTGCTCCCTCCTTCCCGGCTTCTCTGAAGGCCCAAGCCACCACAGAGGCCAGGAAAGGGCGCGGGGGCCGCCCGCAATTGCGGCGATCGTGGCGATCAAGGGCGCTCTGCTCCCTCCTTCCCGGCCTCTCTGAAGGCCCAAGCCTCCACAGAGGCCGGGAAAGCAGCCTGACAGCGGGAAAGGGCCTCGCCTTGGCGAGGCCCTTTTCCGCTGCCTTGTCGCCTCCTCCGCCGGCGAGGAGGCGGCCAGGCAGGGGAAAGAGCCTTTCCTCTTCTTTCTCCTCCTCTCCTCCTCCTCCTCTTCTTCCTCCTCCTCTTATTCTTCTTCCTCCTCCTGCTCCTCCTCTTCCTCCCCTTCTTCTTCTTCCTCCTCCTCTTCTTCTCCACCTCATCCTTCCCCTCTTCCTCCCCTTTTTCTTCCTCTCTACTTCCTCTTCTTCCTCCTCCTCCTTTCCCCCTCTTCCTCCTCATCTTCTTCCTCCTTTTCTTCTTCTCCACTTCCTCCTCCTCTGCTTCTTCCACTCTTCCTCCTCTTCTGGTTTTTGGCCAGAAAGGGAAGCACATTTCTGCCATCTGTCTAGGAATAATGCCAAATGTCCTCCATTTTGATCATGCCTAAGAAACATGCATTTATATGATCATCAATTTTTTTGCATGTCCTCCATTTTAAAAAATGCGTCTACATTCGAAAATTTTGTCCTACATTTGTCCTACATTTTCCCGGCTTGGAGGTCCTGACTTATGGCACCCCTACCCACCCCAAGGTGAGCAGAATACACATGGCCAGACAGCACAGTAAGGCATCAAGCTGTGCCACTGGGTAATGTGCACTGTTGCACGAACACACTGCTTGTGGCCTCTAATTTCCTCCCATGTCCACCCAGATGCCATTCCATTGTGTGTCTGCCCCTTTGATCGGCCACACAGTAACACATGAGATGCTTTGCTGGTACAGGGCATCGGTGCATTGAAATGCTGAGTGATACTGTGGCAAAGCACAATCATGGAGGCCACCCATATTTGCCATCTTCACTCTCCTTCACCCTATGCTCTCCTGTTGGACTGTCTGGTATGTGTACATTGTAATGACATCCATTGGAGATTGCCATACCTTTTTTTTTTTTTTTTTTTTTTTTTTTTGCTTTGCTGCAGCCCCACACTGGTGCCAGGCTGTTTATATGCAGGTGCAAAGATGCACATTTTCTGGGCTAAACCAGAATATCCCAGCTTCTTTTTGCTGTGAAAGCTTTTTGCCTCAGCCCTCAGCTTCATTTCAGTTTCTACACACTTTCCAGGCATGTGTCATATAAACGGTCCACCTTCTAAGCAGCTGGAAGCAGCTTTATTTTGTCCATCTGTTTCACCTCTATGTAATACACACACATGTAATATTGGGTCCTACTGTATAACAAGTTGGCTCAGTCACTAAGACTGTTACAGAAATCTATTCCATTTCCTAGATTTTTTCCCTTTAAAAATTATAGACTATATAAAAATCTGTATAAAATCAATAACAACAATATGTATAATATAAAACAAGATTTTTCTCCAAAAATAAATTAAGGCTGCAGGCAGTCAAGAAACATATGACTTGGTTGGAATTCAGGTAGTCAAGTTTTTTCTGTTTATGTCTTTGTAAAGTTATTTGTTAAGTTGTCTAAATTCTGTTTAGTTTCTAGTATGTTTTTTTTGTTTTGATGTGTTTAGGACATGCGGTTTTAAGGTGAATGTGGAAATACTATTGTTTGGTCTTACATGTCAGGATGTAATTGTTTTTAAAGTAATAAAATTATATATATATATATATAGCATAGACTTTTTTTTTTTTTTTTTTAATAGAAATTTTATTGTTAAAATTAAAATAGAAACAAACATACAACTTACATAGCATACATTCTCCATTAAATTGGATACATTTACACAATGTAAAATTTATACAATGTAAAATTCGCATGCTATTCATCTAGTCCAACTATAACTATCTCTTAACCTTTTATTCCTATGTATACTTAATCTTCTTTACTCGATCTCTATGTTTCCTTGATCTCTAATCTTTAGTTCCTATCTATCTTATCCTCTCCAATTTCTTTCATTCTCCCATTCATACATTAGCTTCCTGCTTACCTATTATATCCATTACATATATTGTTTCCCCTATATCTCTGGTATCTCATGTTCTTAAAATCCATTTCTCTTATTACTAACTTAATAGATGCAATTTCACCCAATTTCCCTTTAGGAATTCCATTACTCCTCCCAATCTTCCATTAATTTACTTCTTATCATTCCTTATGCCTGCGTTAGTCTATCCATTTCCATCCCCTCATATAATTTCCACATCCAATCCTCTTTTGATGGTATATCCTCACATTTCCACTTTTGTGAAAACACATCCTAGCCAAGGTAATCATATAATAAACAATCTTTCATGTTTTGAGCAGATCTCCTCTCCAAATCCCTAAGAGGTAAAGTTCTGGTTTTAGTTGTAGTTTTTATACCCAAGATTTTGCAATCATCCATTTATCATGTCCAATATATTTTGACCATTACAAGTCCACCAACAGTGGTAAAAGGTGCCAATTTCACTTTTACATTTCCAACACCTATTTTCTTTTATTTTATAATTTTTTGCTATTTTATCAGGAGAGAGGTACCATTGGTAATACATTTATAAAAATTTTCCCTTAGGTTTTGGGAGCCGAATATTTAAATCCATTTTCCATACTTTTTCCCACTGTGTTAATAATATAGGACGTAATATTTTTTGCCCACTGAATCATCTGATGTTTAATTACCTCCTCTTCCATGTCATATTCCAACAATATTTATAAATTTTTTTCCCAATTAATTTGTTCCCTCAGAGGCCAATAATTTTCCCCAGCTGCGATTCATCTCCCCTTCCTCGAATCCATACGCTTTAAGATCTGTTCTAAACCTTTCGTAAATTTGTCATATGTAAACCAGGATTCCTTCCAACCTTCTTTTTCCAATTCATCTTTTGTTTAATTCTCCAATTACCATCCTGTTTTCTATCAGATCATTAATTTATACCATTTACTTTCTCTGGCCATTTCTTTCCTATAGAAGCTTCATGAATGGAGACCCATCCATCATTTTCCGTAAATTCTTCCTTTGTACCTGTCCACACTCTTATTAGGGTTTCCTAATTCCATGATTCATAAAATTTTTATTTTGTTTGGCTTTTTCATATGCTAAATACGCATGCCACCCCAAGCTCAGTCCCCCCCCCTCTAATTCCAGTAACTTTCTTTTTCGAGGACAACCCATCTTTGATCCATACTAATGCACTTGCCTCAAAACAGTTTTAAATTTGGAAGGTTTAGTCCCCCTCTTTCCCCCGTCTTGTAATGTTTTTAGCTTTACCCTTGGTTTTCTCCCTCTCCATATGAATTGAGCTATATCTTTGCCCAATCTTAAATGGTTTGTCAGAATTTAATTGGTATTGTTGGAATAGGTATAGCATCTTGGTAAAAACATTCATTTTAATCACTGATATCCTTCCCATATATGATAAATTTAATTTGTTCCAATTGATTAAATCTTCTCTTATTTGGGACCATAGCTTCTTATAATTATTCCATACAATTCTATAGACCTGTTTGTAATTTGAACCCCTAAAATTAGTTTTTTTTCCCTACTTTATTCCAAATTTTCCTTCTAGTCTTCTTCCTCTTCTTCCTTTTTTCAATTTTTTGTAAAATAATGATTTCGCTTTGTTGATTTTACATCCGTGATTTTGCCAAATAAATCTAGTAAATTTAGAAGTTTCCCTAAGCTTTCCATAGGGTTTTCCATTATTACAACCACGTCATCTGCAAAGGCCCTAATTTATACCATATTTCCTAATTTTGCCCCTTCCATTCAGTGTTTGATTTTTTCTTTTATAAGTAAATCCATGACGAGTATAAATAGTAATGGCGAGAGTGGGCACCCTGTCGCGTCCCTCCTGAATACTATGGCTTGCGTTTTTTTCTCCATTAATCCTCAATTGTGCTCTCTGATTGTTGTATATTTTTCCCTATCCAATTACTAAAATTTTCCCCTACTTAATTTTCTTCAACACTTCTAAGACAACAGATCCAATCTATGTGATCGAAAGCTTTTTCAAAGTCGAGGAAGAAAAGACCCAGTTTTTTCTCATTGTGTCTTTCGATATTCTAGTAATTTAAACCATCCTATATTTTCTCTTATATGTCGATAGGTAGAAACCTTTTGTTCTCATCTATTGTTTCGCTTAGAACTTCTTTTAATCTTTTGACAGAATTGAGGCAAATATTTTAATCATTGTTAACAAAGAGATGGGTCTATAATTGCTGGTTCAGCCGATCTTTCCCTCCTTATAAATGAGGGTAAGTCGGCTTTTTTCCAAGTATCAGGGATGTTTCCTATTAACGCTTCATTCATCACTCTTTGTAACGGTCCACAAATTTCATCCACAAATACTTTATAAAACAGTCCCGTAAATCCATCATCCCCCCTGCTTTACCTGTTTTGCATTTTTAATGGCCTCTTGTATTTCTTCCTTAGTAATTAATCTATTTAAATTCTCTTGTGGTTCCTTTGTTAGTGTTTGAATTTTGCTGTATTCAGAATTCTTGAATCCTTCTTTTTTCTCCCTTCGTTTCATATATAAATCCCTATAAAACTCCAGAAATACTTCTTCTATGTCTTCGGTTGTGTTAATAGTTGATCCCCTTTCTTAATTTTATAATAATGTTTTTTCTCTCTCCTCTTCAATCTGTTAGCTAACCATTTCCCTGTTTTATTTGCATGTTCAAAGCTATTCTGTTTAGCAATCCTCAATTTTTTTCCAACTCCTTATTCGCTTCAATTTCTAGTTGTTTCTTTAAACTTTTATTCGTTCTGTGTGTCTATTATTTGGCCTGTTTTTTAATTCCTCCTCCTTATCTCTCAATCTATTGTTTAGATCTGTTATTTTCTGTTTTCTCCTTCTCGAATATTATATTTGATGAATGAAAAAACCTCTTAAGTAGCCTTAGCTGCATCCCAAACCACTGCCGTCTACCTCTTTATCCAAATTTCCTCAAAAAATGACTTTATCATTCCTTCCCTTTCTTAACTATATCCCGTTTTTTAATAAATCTTCATTCAATCTCCAGGAATACTTTTTAGATGGTTCTTTGAGATTAATATAATTGGGTTATGGTCATATTCTCTATTTAAAATTAACATTTCTCCCACCTCTTTAATCAATGAACTAGTGACCAAAAAGAAGTCTATTCTGGATAGCGACTGTGTGTCGTTCTGAATAAAAAGTAAATTTTGTTTGTCATTATAAAGTGCCTCCAGGTTTCAATTAGCGAAAAGTTCCTCATTAGTTTAAAAAATTTTTGGGTAGCTTCCCCTGATATCGTTAATTTTTTCCCAGAGGTCCGGTCTAATTTAGGTTCAATCACTCCATTAAAGTCTCCTAATATGATATGTGTTCAATAACAAATTCCGCTACTTTTCCGTTCAGTTTAGCATAAAAACCATTTTTACTTTCGGCGGACCATACACCTATTATCAAAATTTTCCTACCACACCAGGAGATTTCCACTCCAATGAATTGTCCATCTTGTCATTAAATATTCTTTAGATTCTAAAATGTTCTTTAACATATATTAGTACCCCTCTCTTACTTTTATCAATTGAACTTATGTATTCTTTTCCTAGTTTATTTCTTTATCAATCTACATCTTTTGTTTTTATAGTGATTCTTGTAGGCAAATAATGTCCAATTCTTTTTCCTCAGATACTGAAAACCCTCTTCCTTTTATTAGTGAATTCAAACCTTTACATAGCGATAAAATTTTCATCTCTTATTGTTTCTCTTTTAACTCAAGTAACAGATCAATTCCTTCTCAATAAAAAAAAATCTAAACTTTTCCAAAAAGAATTTAAGCTTTATTTAAATATTATGATTTCTGCAATTCAGAAATAGAAATCAGGTAAGTGTTAGACAAAAGTTTGATTATCTAATATATAAACTAAAAAAGTTCCAAAATTTTGTGTTTTGATCCTTTATTTTACTCTTCGGTATTCCTTTTTCCTTTTTCCAATAAACTTCTTAGTTCCTGCTATTCCTCAATTAGGTCCTCCTCTCCTTTCCCTCTTCCTCTCCTCCTCCTCTTCTGGTTACCTTTAGTTACCTCTTCTCTCTTCCTCCATCAGGTCCTTCCTCAGGCCTTTCAGAACAGTCTTGCTTTTTCAGTTGAGTTCAATCTAACTTTCTTTTGTTTCCAGTTCACAATGACGCCTTCCAGATCGTCCCATTTGTAAAGGATTTTCCGTGCCCTTAGTTGCTCAATTAAAAAACTGTATTCTTCCTTCTTTTGAGAATCTTCCAGGGATATCTCTCAGGACTGTGATCTCTTTGTCTTCTATTATCAATTTGGTAGTATAAGCTTTGTCTTAGAATTATTCTTTATTCTGTTTCCTGACAAAAATAGATCACCACGTCACCTCGAAGTTTCCTATCCTTAGCTGATAAGGGCGGGGGGAATGTTGTGGGTGACATCGTGGCCATTGTAAGGGCCCGCGCATTGTCCGCTCGAGGCAGAACGTCTCTGTATTCATCCAATAATTTGTTGCTAATAGGTATGGCTTTCTAAGAGGGTGTGTACAATATTGCGTTATCCGTACATTGTGCGTGTTGAGGCCCCGTCGATGGTGTTAAGGCAGTTCTCTCTTTCGTTGTGTTTTCAGTTGGGTAGTCAGCATCAATGGTGTTTCGTCTGGAAACTGACATTTGGGGGGTGTCGTGTGGGCTGTGCTCACGCTGCGCAACCTGGGGTCATTGGGTCCGATCCCTTTTACTTGTTCCCACGATCTTTCGACCTGGTCCATGTCAGGAGAGCATGCTTTCAAATCCGTAATCAAAACTTGTGTAGCCAGTCTTGAAGATTTAGGCTTCCCATCGGGAAACGCGTTCGTGTCTCAAAATCCCTGCTTAATCCCCTTCACGTCCTCTCAGGTGAATTCAAGATTGGTCAACATGAAGATTTTGATTTCTTGATGGCATTTTTTCAATTTCTTCCATCATCAATTTTCGTCTGGGTTTCTGATAATTGTGTGGTAGGGGTCGTACCACTGACAGTCGGCCTCTAAGTGGTAATTAACTGTTGAGTCATATTAGGTGGTATTAAAATACTAGTGTGCGGATCCCTTTTCCTTGTCCACTACAATCTTTCGGTGTTTTTCAGTAGAAGTTAGTAATCAAAGGAGACACAATAGAGACACATATATAAAATAAACTGTCTAAAAAATTCTAGTAACAGTTGGTTTACGTGGCAGTGTTCATTTTTGTCTTCCAAGTTCTAAGAGTGGTTCAAAATTTATGAATGTTAGATTTCCTTCGCTTGTTTGAGCTAAAATCCTGTTTTGCCCCTTCCATCTATCAGCTTTAACCTCTTGATCCCCTAAGATTTATTACTTCCCACCAGGCTAATATCATTATAGAAGCCAACATCGTCTATAATATATCTCAATGGTTTAGTGTTTCGTTTTGTTTGTTTTTGTTTTATTTGTATTTTTTTCTTATCCTCTTATTATTCCGGCTCACTATAGACAATTTATCTATGGTTTCCCTGTTTCGCAGAGCCCCTTGACAAGGGTTTGCACACTCAATACGGTGGTAAAAGATATATTGTTTTATATAGTAGATGTATATAGACTAATTATTAGATACCTATTTCACCATTCCCAAATTTCAAAGAGGAGAAAAGGATGTTAACCCACAGCTGCTATTGTTTGCTAATTTATATGTCGCCTCTGCAATCAAATAAGTTCACTTACTGTTGTTTCGCCTACAGGATAATCAAACCTTTTTTTCTTCCAAATTTCTTCCTTCTTTCTGTTTCCCCCAAATACCTGAAGGAAGAATAAATACTATAATTCAGTTTGTGAACACCTGCCTGTTTAGATTTAAATATTTACACTGTACTACCTCAAGCCTCCAATAAAGTTTAGATCTTTTTTTTTTTTCCACCCCTTAAATGGTAATAAATAGCATAGACTTGAACATTGTGACAACACTTATCCGACACAAGAGGGCTTCAGTTAGCACCTTTTTTTCACAAATCTGACTACTGTGTATCTGACCATATTTTTTAAAAAAATAAATAAAATGTCATGGTTTTCACCTAAGCCTTCTGCATACAAAATATGTGATCTACCCTGAATTGTTTTCCTCCAGCTGGACACAAGAGAGAGGGATGAAGGCATACACTGATGACTGCACAGCCGGAACAGAGACAAGGATAAATAGAATATTAAATTTTAGAATGTGATTGGAAAAGCATCAATGAGCCAAGATATTTCTAGGGGACAGTGATAATATACCATGGCAATGGAAGATAAAAAGAGTTAATGTACATTTTGAATCAGCTGGAGAGGAAGATATGGCAGAATGAAAGGTTGGAGAGAGAGATTATTATAAGCAGCCAACACCACAACAATCCAAGAGATGGACACACATAAAAAAACCATTGGCCTTCAGCCATCCATGGACCAACCTCTCTTCATCCATTTTCTGTACTCAACAAAATTAGTCTAAAAGCAAAATTGAAATGTTATTTTGGGGTGAATTTAAGTTAATGAAATCATAATTTCCAGAGGGATTCCATAAAGTGTATGGGTAATGTGATGTGCACATCTCTATCCCATTATTGAATAAGGCCAAATATAAATTTTAAAGCAATTACTTGTTTTTTATCCATAAGAAACATATAGCAAAGCCAATTAGCAATAAACTAAAGAGTGTCAATGTATAGTGAAATGTCTTACAAGGTCAGTATATATTTTCGCTCCCAATACTTTAAAAAAAAATTAAATATACAAAACACCATTTTTGTGTTAACATTATAAATACCTATGCAAACATCATTATATTCAGGTAAGAAAAATAAAGAAACAAAATCCCACATACAGTAGTCAACATTTAAATGAAGAGATTTCAGCTGTCACCAGGGAGAACTTTTTGTTGCTTTTGATAAGTAGGGGTTTGGGACAGATGCAGTTATTTTATGAGCATTAAAGAGTGAATGAAAAATTGTTTATTATAATCATTTCAGTGCTCTATGCATTAAACCTCTATTCTGTTAGTCAGCTAAACCTTTTCAGAGCTCATTAGCACACGGCTTTAGATAATTACAATTCGGTGGCACAGCATTTCCCTGCTGATTGCAGGGTTGAAAATGGTTCCTGTTGGTGCTCTTCTCCTCATCTGGAGCAGATAACCTAACTGCTGTGACCACTTATGTGACAAACTTGGCAGACAGAGGACCCCAGATGGAAAGCTTTCCAACTGTTGTTTTCATGAGTAGCATCTGGGCCTTTGATTGGCTTCCTGACTTGATCCTTAAGAGTTCTGATTTGTCACTGGCATTTTTAGTGATGGCTGCTACAGGAGAACCAGTGGAAACAAGACAACACAATGGCTGCAGAAGAGTACCTTACCAGAAACATATTGATTGTGTATAATCTTTTTTATTTTCAACAGAGGTACCTCTGCAATGCTATTTCTAGTAGACCTATGCTGGATAGTTATTTATATCCCAATGAAAAAAGTATTCAAGAAATAGCTGTGTTAGTCGGTAAATCAGTATAAGAGAGTTCTTGAACCCCTTTGAGACTAACTAAAAAGAAGAAGTTAGCATCAAGCAAACTTTCATAGACTTAAGTCAACTCTTCTTTAGTTAGTCTCAAGGTACTACAAGGTCTTTCTACAACTGAAAAAAGTGTGCAGATGGTATAATTTGTCCCATTTCAGGACTCCACAAAAACACTTTTGTAATCTATGCAATTCAATGTAAATGCAAGAAAATATAGGTTTGCAACAACATTAGATCATACAACAAAGAAGAGAGAATAGAACAGATGATCACCACAGAAAGGAGAGATGTAGTAGTGATGGGTGACTTCAACTATCCGATATTTGCTGGAATTCAAACTCAGCAAAATCCTCAAGGTCTAGCAAATTCCCTCACATTGCCTCCAAGACAATTTAAATGGTCCAAAAGGTGGAAGAGGCAACAAGGGATCCATCTTTTTAGATCTGATCCTAACCAACAAGGATGACTTGGTTAATGGGGTGAAAGTGGTGGGATCATTAGGTGGAAATGACCATGTTCTCCTGGAGTTTGTTATACAGTGGAAAGTAAAAGCCAGTATAGTCAGACACGCATCTAGACTTCAGGAGAGCGGATTTCAGTAAACTTAGAGAATATTGAAGATCCCGTGGCGACAAAATACTAAAAGATAAAGGAAGTTCAGGATGGATGGGAGTTTCTCAAAAGGGAGATACTGAAGGCACAATTTCAAACAGTTTCCAGTGAGAAAGAAAAATGGGAGGTGTCTCAAGAAACCAGGATGGATGACAAGGAACTTTCAAAATGAGCTAAGTTTTGAAACGGAAACATGTAAAAGAAATGAAAAGGGGGGAATCAACGAAAAAGGAATTCAAATAAATAGCTATCACATGTAGGGGTAAGTCAAAAAGCTAAAGCACAGAATGAACTCAGGCTGCGAGAGAGGTTAAGAAACAACAAAAAGGCTTTTTTGGATATGTCTGCAGCAAAAGAAGAAGAAAGAAATGGTAGCCACACGGGGAGAAATGGCAAAATGCTAACAGGGGAACAGAAAAAAAGACAGAATTACTCAACACCTTCTTTGCCTCAGTCTTCTCAAAAACAAAAGGGTGATCAACCTGAGGATAATGGAGCAGAGGACGAATAGGGAATTTCAGCACAAAATAAGTAAGAGATAGTAGAGTAATACCATTGGTTAACTAAATTAAAAAGTCTCCAAGACCAGATGAACTACATCCCAGGTATTAAAAGAATGGCAAATGTAACATCGGAGACAGACTGGAAGGAGGGCAAACGTGTCCCCATCTTTAAAAAGGAGAAAAAAAGAGATCCCAAAAAATATCCAGTTAGTCTGACATCAATACAGGACAAGATTCGGAGCAGATAATTAAACAAAGAGTCAACATGGGTTTTTCAAGTGAAAGAAAGTCATGCCAGACTAATCTGATTTCTCTTTGATAAAATTACCAGTTTGGTAGAGGGAACGGAATGCTTAGATATAGTTTATCTTGATTTAGTAAGGCCTTGACAAGGTTTCCCATGACATTCTTGAAAAGAAGCTTGTAAAACATGGGTTAGATAAGTAAAGTACATGGATTGTAATTGGTTGACTGGCCGAACCAAAAGGAGCTCAACAATGGCTCCTTTTCATCCTGGAGAGAAGGGGCTCTGTCTGAGCCAGTGTTATCAATATCTTATCAATGACTTTGATGACAGAATGGGGGCATACTCATCAAATTTGCAGATGACACCAAATTAGGAGGATAAGCTAATACCCAGAGGACAGGATCAAAATTAAAAAAAACCTAATAACTAGAAGGCTGGGCCAAAAGCTATCACAAAATCAAATTCAGCACGAGAAAATGTAAGGTAACGACGCACTAGGCGGAAAAAATGAAAATGCATAGATAAAGGATGGGTGACATCTGACTGAAAATGAGACACATTGAAAGGGACGGGAGTCAAGTAAGACTAATAAATTGAAACAGAGTCAACATTGATGCGGCAGCAAAAAGGCAATGCCAATTTTAGGCTAGCACAAAAAAGTGTATGTCTAGATTAAGAGAATAACTTGCCAACTATATTCTGCTTTGGTCAGGCCCCACCTGGAATATTTGTCCAGTTCATAGGCACACAATTCAAAAAGACATTGAAAACGGGAGCGTGTCACAAGGAGGCAACTAAATGGTAAGGATCTGGAAAACACAGTCCTATGAGGAATGAACTAGGAAGCTGAGATGTTAGAGCCTGAGAAGAAAGGTAAGAGGGACTATGAATAGCCCCCTGTTTAAATATTTGAAAGGGATTCATACTGAGGAAAGACAAGCTTGTTTTCGCTATCTCCAGGACTAGGACATGAGCAATGGGTGCAAACTGCAGGAAAGAAGATTCCAGCTCAAACATTAGAAAGGAACTTTCTGACAGATAAGGGCGTTCAACATAAACAACATTACCTCAGAAATGTGGTGAAGTCTCCTTCTTGGAAGTCCTTTAAAGCAAGGCTGATGGCCACTGTTAGGATGCTTTGAATTGAGAGTTCCTCCCTGCATGGCAGGGGTGGACTGGATGGCCTTGCGTCTCTTCCAACTAGTGATTTAGAAACCCATAAATTGTCTTCTCGTTCATAAATTGAGGAAATTTCTTCTAAAAAATAGCGTTCACACAGTCCCCCTATTCAAAGGGGATTTCTATCTCTCCCTTTCAGCACTAGCGAAATAATTTTTCACAGAGTCCGAATACAAAGACAAGTCAATAATTACGGCAATTAACTTGCATTTCAAACCAATATGCCAGTCAAAAGAAGTTTGGCAAGGTAAAGAACATCCTATGCTTAAAAAAGCTGAAGCAACACACAACACAACAACAAAAAAAAAAGGGGGGGGGAGGCACAATCCAACAAATAAACGTGATGAAGCCCCAACAAGAAATGGCAAGAGTTGAAGGGAACCCCAATCAAGGACCATCCAGTCCAACCCCCACGACTATGAAGGAAACATACAGGGATCCAACTATAAGACACT
The DNA here is from genome assembly GCF_019175285.1 of Sceloporus undulatus. Taxonomy (NCBI): domain Eukaryota; kingdom Metazoa; phylum Chordata; class Lepidosauria; order Squamata; family Phrynosomatidae; genus Sceloporus; species Sceloporus undulatus. Next base: position 300,401,635 of record NC_056522.1, on the reverse strand, counting down.
CTCCCAGGGATGCCAAGGTCATGCAACAACAAACACAACAAAAACAACAACAGACATAAAATAAGGCAGGAGAAGTGCAGAATAACCAGGATAAGAGTGTGATTACCACAAGCCACCCATGTGGATTTACATGGCGAATGGGACAGGTCTCCTAGCCCCCAGTTCACACCTAAAACACATTCACTGGCTGAACCTGGGCAATCACTTACTCTCAGCTTCAAACAAATCACAACTCAATGCACCTCTCCATGAGGCTAAGTCATGCAAAATACTAATAAAAGAATGCAAGGAGAGTGCAAATAACCCCCATAATGAGAGAGTGTGATTTACCAAAATGTCACCCTGTGGATTTACATGGCTGACAGGGATCAGGACACAGCCCCCAGTTCACCCAGAAATTCAACTGGCTGAACCCTTGGCAAGTCACATGCCTACAGCTTCAAACCCAACTCTGCACCTCTCCATGGTGATGCAAAGGTCATGCAATAATAATAATAAAATAATAATAAATAAAATAATAATTGGCAAGGAGAGTGCAAGAATACCATGAATGAAGAGTGTGAACTTACCAATGCACCCTGATGATTTAACATGGCTGAACTGGGAATCAAGGACCAGCCTCCCAGTCCACTGAGAAATTCACGGCTGACATGGGCGAGTCACAATGCTACTCAGATTCACAACCCACACCCTAGGTATTCCTTCATGGTAAAGAGAGGGGGGGTGATACCTCTTGGAATCCCTTACGAATGCAGCGTTTTACCATCATGCAAATCATGCCATTGCACACCCACAAACCCGCCCCTTCTTTCTCTTGTGTGAGGGTCACACTCTCCTCAGCACACAGAGCAGGGCATACCAACTCCTGCACTTCTCCACTGGGAATGCAAGGTCATGCAATAATAATAAAATAATAAAAATAATACACTAAGGCAAAGGAGAGTGCAACATTCCCAATCAGCCTCAAGCAGGCATGACAACACCCCTCTCCACGCTCCCTCAAGGTGATGCAAGGCAAACCACCTTTTTTGCATTTTATAGAGCTATATATAATTGGCAAGGAAGTTCAAAATAACCATGAATAAGAGTGTGTGCAAATCCAAAAAAGACATGGCATAAAGGCAGAATGTCTAACTAACTCACCACCAACAACACAAAATGCCTCCCCTTTTGTTCCCTTTGTTTACAAAGTAAAGCTGTGAGTGACAAAAAATGGGGGGAATCACCCTAAGAAAGGAAATAGCCTCTGTAAAACAGAATGAATGGTAGCTTTTCTTACACAAACCCAAACCGGAGGTCAATTGTCACTGAACAGTTTCTTCTCTTCTCTCATTGAAATGAATTAAAAATAAAATCTTACCATGATCGAGAAGTGATCAGAATTTCTTCTCTATAAAATGCCGAAATTTCGAATTAGACATATTTCTACAAATTTTCAAATTTAGGAGAATATTCTTTAAATCCCTACGCCAACTCTAAGAATCTAAGAAATAAAAAATAAGGGCATCTCTGAGTACACTTGAATAAAGAAACATCACAAGTGATATGCTTGGTCTGAGGGTAAATAAAAAATGAGAATAGTTTAAAGAAGAAAAAGGTAAAGTGGATTTTGGAACCAAAATGAAATGAAGATGGAACATAGTGTCATATAACAAGATAATGAATACAGTGTGCCCGCCATACGAGGGTGACTAAACGTGCTTCCGCATAGCTGAAACCATGCAGGACAACACAGGAGCACAAGAGTGGAACTTGAGCAGTGCGCGTATTTGCACACAGAGGGACAAAGCCAAGGGCGCACGTAAAGTAAAACAAAAGTTTGGTTTCCAGTCTGGAAAACACCAAAATCAAACCCAGCAAGTGTAAATGAAAACCACTAAAGGTCAGGGAGTTCCAAGCAATGGACACTAATAATAGACAACACCAGAGGCCAGGCATCACAAACAAACCAACAACAGAGATTAACATGCAAATCACATATCACTTCTTCAATCAAGTTCACACAATATATGTATCCTACTCACTAGAACGAAGCCAGCAATTTCTTTGAAGAATGCCACCACAGATCTGACAAAACATCAGGAATAAAAACCTTCCAGAAATGCAACATAGCCCAAAAAAACCACACACAAAAAAACCTTTGGATACCAGCCATAAACTTTTGTCTTTACCCATGAAAAACTTCAAAAATGGTAAACTAGGCCAAGCGACAGCCCCAGCCACATGGATAAAGAGGAAACATAGGCCCTATCATGCCAGAAACCCACCTGCTATTAACATATTTGACTGAAACAAATACACACATGAACCCAATGGGCAACAACTACTCCAAATATGATATTTGTAGGTTAGAAAATGCTCACTTTGAAAAGCAGGCCCAGTGGTAAGAGCGGACACAACTGGTCATATACCACAAACCATAGGTGTAACAACACCCCATTAGATTTGATCTAGGAACCATTGAAGGTTCACCTTGGACAGTACACTGTTCAAGAACATCAAGGCAAGAAACAGACGATCTGTGAATGTTCTTTAAGCTGGATAGCTAGAAGCTTTTCACATGGGGGAAAACACTTCTTGAGATAAGGTGTGTCTGTTACTAGTGCTTAATCCTGGCTATAGCAGTTTTCCAATGAATGCCATAATCATCAGAATCAATACTGAGATAGGTGATCGAGGGCAATTTAACAGGCTGTTTTTTGTTGGTAGGGCTGGTGCGCAACGTGCAAGATCTTTGCACTGGCCGATCTGCCCCTTGGGGCCCACATAAAGCCCAGGCCAAAAGATGCCAAGCTGAATATAAAAGCACAAATCTCTGAAAATGCAGCCATAACCAGCTAGCAAATGAAATAGAACTACAATTAAATTGAATAAATGGCTGTAATTAGGTCAACTATAGAATCCTATAAAAACCACTACCCCCTTCACACCCAATATAACCAGAAAGAACTCAACATAATTATAATTGGTGGTGCGTGAAAATACCTACAGCCTCATGAACCTGAAACCAATTACTTTATTTGTAACCTATAAAGGAACCCTAACTACTACTAACATACTGACTGTCTATACTATACTGGTTAACCCATAAACACCCCCGACGACTTCTTAACCATGTTGACAAACTATGCCTAGCAAACACCCCGCCATGAACCCGAAAAACAGTGGCATTAACTTTAAGATGCCTAAGGTGTAGACATACTGGCTTACTACCAGGGTCACACAAATAAAGCCACTATGCCTTAGACTGGAGCGGGAAAAGGAAAATAAAATTGGAGGGCCTGTGGTACACGAAGATGCAAGTAAGCCAGTCTGAAGTCAAAAAGTTAATAGAGAGGAGGGATTCATTTGCAGTGCCCAAAAACTCCTACTTAAAATAACCAAAATAGCCTCCCACAAGGTAAGACTAATCTGTCCGGCCAGCTTAAAAGGAAAAAGAAAAAAGGGGGAGGTGAAAGGTCAAGGCTGCTCAATAAAGATAGCTGAACCAGAAGAGTCCCAACCTCTCTGGATGAAAAGCCAAGACACAAAATGCCAAGACTGGCACATGATCCAACATGTGGAAACGCTTGCTCAATGCCCAAACAGAGGAATAAAGTCCTAAACAATCCCCAATCCCCAAGGCTGGAAAAGCTATATATGAAAGAATAAAATGCCAATAGCGATCCACCCCCACTGATTGAGCAAAGAAAGGTCAGAGAAACAACACAAGTATTTACTTGAATACACCAAGAGTAAAAATTAGTAGACAACCATCAGAGAGCCTATACGACGACAGCCCCACGACGCATGAATGCCCTATCCCGAAAAAGACTGACTTCTTCCAAATTGGAAGTCTTCAAGAAGGCAACTAAAAACTTAATCTTTTTCAAAAGCATACCCCCTGATCCCTTAAAGACAGAAAAACCCAATTAAGATCAGGAATATCCAACACTACTGATAGCTTAAGATTTTATATCAGCTCCAATTTTAGATTTTATATTGAAATTGCGTAAAATGGTGAGTAAATTTGCCAAGGTATGTATTGCTTGAGATGTATTGCTTGTATGTGAACATAAGTCACATAACTGGCACATGGGAACAGCTTGATCAGAAGGAAAAGTGGTATACAAATAAAAGTATATTATTAATTATTATATTATAATTAATTAGAAAAAAACACTCAGATCCACCACCCCCCAGCAAAGAGAGGGCAAAACCAACTGTAGAGCAGTCAGCCCCTGCGAGCAGAAGTTGTGTCACGAACCGCTAAAGCTGATAATTAGCCATGTGAATCCTGAGTGCCAAAGTAAGAGTGGGACACACATGTTCCAACAATTACTCTCCCCACAAGCCTCCATCAGAACAACAAATTTAAAAAAAGGGACAGGGAGGGTGGCACTCGCTTAAATAAGCCCCAGCCCACCAATCTACAACAACCTTTCTGATGTGGCACAGAGTGCTGCATCGAGGATACTGGAATCCATTCAAGGTGTCAGCAAAAGCAATGTCCCCAGCCAGAGGTGGCCTGGGAATTGAAGTGTCTCTCCAACCATCATCATGTTATGAACAACCCCATGAACTTCATAGGGCTTTCTAGGCAAGGAACACTCAGACGTGATTTGACATTGTTTTCTCTTAAATATACCAGCACAAAATGCCAGTACAAAACTACCACACATAAATACAACCATCATGTGACAACACACACATACACTAGAAATCAGTAATTCCAGTATAGTAATAAAGTATTTTTCTTCCCTCCTCCAAGAAATAATGAAACTACTTCATTCACAAGATTAAAAGCATCAGAAACCCATACAAATCTTTGCAAGCAAACAAATACTTTAGATTGCACAAAAACATTTAATATTTAAGCGCCCTAGAAAGTTTGCTATGCAAACAAAACACACATTATGTGAATAAGAAAAGGTGAAACAGAATCACTTTGTTCCCCTCCTCATATAATGCAGTTGTAAGCATAATTTCACAAGGAATATGTGTAGCAATAGAGATACCATCTTTATAAACCCTCTCACGTCTTTGATGCAGACTCAAATATTCCAGTGTCAAGAATTGGGAAAACACACATTTTGGACTAGTTTTTACACAGATCCTCTATTGCTACATGGCCAGAATTCCTAGACAGCCACGTAAGCCAAATATTTTCCGGATAACT
>NC_056522.1:300369720-300396452 GCF_019175285.1 Sceloporus undulatus | reverse complement strand
TTCCCCCATAGGCTTGCCATCTGCAGATGTTGAAATCTCCAGATGGCAAGTCCATGGATACAGGGGGCCTACTGTATATACCCCCACCCCGTCTTCCATGACAGCATTCTCTGAAGATGCCAGTCACAGCTGCTGGCGATATGTCAGGAATAAACTCTTATAGAACACAGCTTCCTAGTCCAAAAAACCCACAAAAAACTATTGCAAGATTTTTATTGCAAATATGGGGAAGTTCACACTGATATAATATAATCAGTACAGTAATATCAGTGCTAGCTTTAAACCTGGACCAATAAAACTTTAATTTTGTAGTAAAGTGTCTGTGCAGTACTTGGAGGATATCACTGTAACATCATATTTTTGTATTGATCTGAAATGTTTTAGTTCAGAGGGGAAGGAACAAAGAGGGGGCTCCAAGAGAAATGAGATCCAGTGAGAGTAACTGGATTTGTGGCTCAGAAGGAGGAGTCAAATTCAAAAGGCTAAGGAGGTAAGGAGACTGAAGAGGCAAATACACTAATACTCAGTTGGTGAATCAGCTATAAAAATTGAGACTGAAATTGTAGCCAGCTTTCTATAATCAATCAGTTAATAATTTGACTGCAGCATTCTGAGTCAATTCAAATTTCTGAACATTCTTCAAAGGCCTGTATGATATAATGCAGTAGATCCTATGAAATATAGGTAAGGCTTGTGTCATCCAAGAACAGTGGTGCACATATCTATGTAAATATATCTTTACCATTGCTGAAGCATGAGCACCCAGGAGTTCAAGGCTGATCTAGATAAACCGTCTCATAAAGGAACACCTGGAGCTTGCTTCAACAGTACATATATTAACATATTAACAATATTAATATATTAACAAAGAATGATATAGAGAAATTTAACATGGCCCCTGCATGCAAAGTCTAGAGACAGTGATGCTACTAGGTAGGGTGTCACTAGATAGGGAGGGTGTCAGCTGGGAAGGGTATGTGTTTGCCCCTCCTCCTCCTCCATTGCTGGGCTTCCTCCACAGGAAGAAAGCCTGGTGACACCTTCTCTGGGGTGTCACTTGGTGCTATCTGCAAACCTCACATTCACCTCCACCCCAGTAATGCCACTGGATAGAGACATATGCTAGATAGGGGTGTGTGTGTGTGTTGCAAGTTATCAAAGTGCATTGAATCTTTACATTCTTCACTAAATATAAGTATCGAGGAGCGATGGCTAACCAACTTTCTTTCCTGAACTCTTCATATTTTAGCAGATAGAATGATAAAAGGGCAGGAGATGGTCTTCATACTCTTCTTGCAGACTCCCTATAGAAATCTGGGAAAGAAAATGTTGGACTAGATCACACCTGCACAACTTGGCAGCAGGTAGGGGCTGAAATTAAAATAGGCTAAACCTCTTGGGGACACAGTTAGATTTTAATTAAATATCAATTATTAATAATGAATATTATTAATATTAATTCCATTGTCCTCCACTTCTGCCCAGCCCTCTCCTTAGAAGAAAGCCAAGTGGCGGAGGAACCTTGCCTGTCCTTTTCTTCCTCCACCTAGATTTCTCCTTGGGTGAAGGTTAAGGGAGGGAGGAATCTTGAGGGGTGAGCATTTGCCTATCCTCCTCTGCTGCCGTCTGGTCTTCTCCTCAGGAGAAAACTAGGCCATGGGGGATGTTTGAGGGGTGAGCATTTGCCCATCTTCCTCCTCCACACAGCCCTCTCCTTGGAAGAAAGCCAAGCAGTGGAGCAGCTTAGCAGGGCAAGTGTTTGCCCTCTCCTCAGATTCTGATGACCTTTACTCGAATGAGGCAAGCAATGGAGGAGTCTTGAACTCATTCCACATCCTTGCGGCAGGGACGTAGCCAAGGGTGGGTGTCTTGGGGTCTGGACCCCCTTCCATTAGAAAAATGAATGGTGCATGCTGCTGCACCGCCGCGCCCAAGCCCATTATAATGGTTGCACTTAGTTGGACCCCCCCCTAAAATCCTGGTTCGTCCCTGCTTGCGAGCCACCTGCAGTTGTGTAGGTTGCATGTGCCGGGGTATATGTTGTGGAGGCTTAACTAGATAGAACTTTGTTTAAGCCCAACATGGCTGTTCTTGTGCTCTTAAGGACTGGGGAAGAATTTGTGGGGAAACCTGTGGAACTGAAAACTGCAGATTGGTGGGTTCCAGCCTCACAACCCATTGTGTGTTCAAGTTAAATGAAGAAGAGTGAATATGTGAATATCGTCAGTTGATGCTAGAATACACACCCACCCACACAGCCACACACACCTATTTATTTTTGCTGTGTGCCTTCAAGTTTTTCCAACCTATAGCAACCCTAAGAGAATTTATCTTAGCATTTTCTTGGCAAGATTAGTTGACGGGGGGTTGTCATTGGCTTTCTCTGAGGCTGAGAAAGTGTGACTAGCCCAAGGTCACCTGGTGGGTTTCCACAACTGAATGGGGATTCAAATACTCAAACGACTATATCATGTTGGCTCTATATTTTCTTTCCCAAATTACTGAGAAATTTTATATTTCACATGCACTAGGAATCAGAAATAATCTTCTGAACTGCTCCTGGTGTCCAAAACTCCAGGAAAAGCAGTGTTGATACTGTTACATGTCATTCTAAAAGATTCTGTTTTCATTTTAGTAATTCTGTGTTGTGTTGATATTTATTCTGGACAGTGACTTAAACACAGATTTAAAAAATGTCAACAGTTCTACTATCATAACAGTTAGCAGTTGCTAATTATTTCTTAAGCAGTTAATCAGCTACAAGTGTATTTTGAAAACAGATGGCTTAAGATTTCCAAGATACCTGGTAGTTTAAAAAATCTCTCATTATAAATTCTGTCCTCAATCCAGGTCTGCTAATAGACATTCAGTGTGTGTTCTGATTCAAGGTGAATTAAATATCTTTGAAATATTACAAATAGGGGAAATTCTTGGCAGCTATAATTCTTTGTCAAGGTAGGAGAATGGAGTCCTGGTTCAGAGGGTAATATTAGAAAAATCATTTTGCCTCTCTAGTCACAAAATATCTGTCCTTGCACTGGGAACATGGCAGTGAAATCATTTTACTTTCAGACTAGAATTGAATAGTTATAATTGATACAAACATTTTATTTTGGTTATATGAAATGGCCAAATACAGAATGGTAAGTCACCTTGAAAGGTCCCAGAAAGATGTTCATGGATACATACAGCCTCAAACGGCTAGTCAAAAACACAAGAATCTAAATGCATGACTTCCATTAGCTGTGGTTGTTTATTGTTTATCAATTTACTAATAAATTAATTACAATGTACGAACATTGAATTGGAGATGGAAGACAATTTTGAAAAGAATTTGAAATATGTATATAATGGTAGTGACAGTGATGATGCAGATGGAGATTGGTGAGCTGCCCTAGCTGAATTCATTATGAGCTTTATATTTAAGAGGGTTTGGTGACCATTTGGGGAAAGCAAACGTGGAATGAATCTGGAAAAAACAATGAGTTAAAGGCCTATTGTGTGATGGTGAAGAAATAATTCTCCTTTACCACATTTGCCTTTGCACCATCATCTGAATGATGGTTAAAGGCTCAAGAGAATAAAATACAGTCTACTTAATAACATCTTGTGATCAATGTGCACTACACTCCATAATGGATCTTCATTCCAAGGTTGACACATGGCATATGGATATAACCATGGCATGAGCTTATCAAACTACAATAGCTACTTTTTGATTTGTACAAATTCAAGATAAAGATCTCAACGGTAGTGAGGGTCTCAATGGTAGTGAGACACTTTCCTTGCTTGACTTATACAAATATCCAGCGATGGAGTAGGCCTGTAAAAATAAGTACTGGTTTTGATAAATCCAACCCCCCCCCCCCCCCAATATTTAACTTTTATTTTCCCCCAGAAGGAATTGTTCCAAAGAGGTAGTGGTGAAACCTCTGCTTAGCATTTCCGTCCATTCTTCCTGAAGCCCATCACAATGCATAGTTTCTGGCCAGTCTCTAATAGTACATCCATGAATATGGTTATCAGCTTCAGGGATTTTTGATTTTGATATGGCTTATCTATATCCATTTCAGTGCAGTTTCTGGTGGTGGAACACATAATTCTTTAGTTAGCTTGAATGTCTCCCTATTTATTCTGTTAGATTTCTTGGTCACTTTTGATATCCTTGACCATGATAGTATTTTCAGCTGTCTGTCTGGATGGAACCTGGAAGCACTGTTTTACCATAAAAAAATTATCCACCCAAGGAGGGAACATGAAGTGCATATACCTTATAAGTAAGCAAAGGGATCTTCTAACACCTTTGAGACCACCAGAGAGAAGAAAAGAAGTTGGTAGCATAAGCTTTGGTAGACTTATGTCTGCTTCCTCACATGCATTGAGTGAAGGAACTGCAGTCTTCCCAGAAGGCACTTGGCTCCATCTCTGCCTCTGAGGGGAAAGAAGGTAGGGCCATCTCATCTGCCCTACACAAAGGAACTCCAGTCTTCCCAGAAGGCTTCACTCTGCATCGGAGGGGAAAGAAGTAGGGCCATCTCAGTCGGCCCTACCACAAGGAACTAGCCAGTCTCGTCCACGAAGGCGGCACCTGGCTCCACTCTGCTCTGAGGGGAAAGAAGGTAGGGCCATCATCAATCTGCACTACACAAGGAACTCCAGTCTTCCATAAAGAGAGGCCCCTGACTCCATCTCACTGCTGGTCCCAGAATTCCCAACAGAAGAAGACAGTATAACCTGTGCTTCCTGGAGAGATTTCCTGCTTGCATCGGACATGTCCCCAAAGGACTGAGCGGTGCATATAGTAATTATTTGTTTTCGTATTGTATTGTTGTTGCTGACCTTTAATTTTAAAGCCCTCGAAACTCCTTTACCATCCCAGAAAGAGAGCCAGCTACACCTCTTTCTTTTCTCTGTGAACTCCATCCCTTCCCATGGCTCACCACATTTTCTCGTAACCTGATCCCCATTCGCCTCTCCCTGTCTCCCCTGCTTCCCTTCCTCTGTTTCCCTGGAACTGCCGCTCTGCTGTTCCTAAAGCAACAGCAATTCATGACCTTTTTTCTCTCTAAAAATCCTTTAACCTCCTTGCTCTCACTCGCAAACCTCCTGGCTCCCAGCCCCATGATCTGCAACCCCCGCTGCCCTTTCTCTTGGTGGTTTCTCCTTCACCCACCAAGCCGCCCTGAGGGTCGAGGGAGGAAGGGGTTGGTATCTTGCTATCTAACTCCTGCCAGTTTCACAGTTCTACTCTCCCCCCGCCCACGCTATCATTTCTCTTCTTTTGAGTTTCATCCTATTAGACCTTTTTCTCTTCTACGCTCCCATGTTGCAGTTATCTATCGCCCTCCTGGTTCTGCCACCCAGTTCCTCTCAGAGCTTTGAATCATGGCTGACATTCTGCTTTTCTTCTTTCAGTTCAGTCCTCCACTCTGATCCTAGGTGACTTTCAGTATCCATGTTGATGATTCCAATAACCCTAGACAACATCTCGGCTTTATAACTCTCTGCTAGCTTCTTTTGGCCCCTCCAACCACATTCCAACTCTTCAACTCATTCTCTTGGCCACTGTCTTCACCTCTTGCTTGCTGTGCAAACGTGTGCCATTTCTGACTACCTGGCACTTGACTTTCCACTATCTGATCATCATGTAATCTCCTTTGCTCTTACTTATACTCCTCCTCCTTCGCCATACTATTCACCACCTTTTCGTGATCTTCAATCTGTCGCTCGAACCATCTTGGTCTGACCCGGGTTTTCATCTCTCTCTTCCCTAAATCTCGGGGATTCTGCTGATATCAGCTATGCCGTTTATTTAGCCTCCACTCTTTCCTTCAACTCTTGACCATTTTGTTGCCGTGTCTCTGTATGCACTTCTTGCTCCTAAGACTAGACCTCAGCCCCTGGCTTACCCCAACATTAAGTTTTCGCGCGGTCCCTGCTCTAGAGCAGCCGAACGTCTTTTGGAGAACTCCAAAGAGTGGGCTGATTTATCCCATTTCAAATTGTTCTTTCTTCCTTCTTCACGCACCCGCGTCTATGGCAAAACAGAATGTATCACAAATCATTGATCTCCGCCAATGAGAGGCGCCCGCCAGCGTTTGTGTCTCCACCTTCACACTTTGCTTAAACCCTTGTCTCCTCCTGTCTCTTCATCATTCGCTCTTCCCTGACTTTGCTAATGATTTCATCTCTAAGATTTTCCACTATTCACTCTGAGATAGTCCCCCCCCCCGCGTCTTCTTGCTCGCTCTTAATCTTCTATCACTCACTCCGCGCCTAACAAATTTTCTGTGTTTCCTCCTGCTTCTTTGGATCAACTCTCTACACTTCTGACATCTCTTCCAACCTGCACCTGTTTCTCTTGGATCCAATTCTTACTCATCGTTCTAATCTCTATAGCTCCCTCCGTTTCTGCCCTCGCTTCTTCCATATCTTCACTCCTCGCTCTCTCTACACAAGGCTCCTTCCCTTCGGACTTCAAACATGCTCTCATTTTTCCCCAGTTCTGAAAAAAACTTCTCCTTGACCCCTCCTCTCTGTCCTAGCCTATCGTCCGATTTCTCTTTCTTTCCTTTTCTTTCTAAGGTTTTTGGAACGGGTTGTTTAGTTCTCGCGGTTCCTTGAGTTTCTTGAAGCCAACTCCATCCTCGATCCCCTTTCAGTCTGGTTTCCTCGCCCAGGCATTCTACTGAACCAGCTCTCACTAAGATTTCGAATGACCTTTTACAGGCCAAGGCTAATGGGCCTTTACTCTGTTTTCTCATCCTTCTCTTGATCTGTCTCCGCCGTTGGACAAAAACCGTTTGATCATTCTTTTCCTAGTTAATATGACTTTTCCTGACCTTGTGGTTCTCATGACTCTGTTCTTTTGACTGGTTAGATCTTACGTTGTCTGGCATGATCTTTTGCCAGTGGTTCTGTGGCGGTCAGACTTCTTCTTCTCCTGTTCCCTTTATCTGTTGGATTTCCCCAGGGCTCTGTTCTGTGGTCCCCTGTCTGTTTTCTCTCTACACACTGTCCGTTGTACGAAAACTCATTAGCTCGTTTTTTGGCTTTTCCTACCATCTGTATGGCCGATGACACCCAGCTGTATCCTTCCACCCCTAACCTTTCTCCAATGGCCGTTGAACAGCAGTTTGTCGTCTTGCCTCACAGGCGTGTCTCGCAGTGGATGCGCATTGTGCGTTTGAAGCTCAACAGTGTCCAAGACAGAGCTTCTTGTCTTTCCTCCTAAGGCCCACCCCTTCACTACTCGCTGTTCTGTCTCTGTGGACACATTTCTGTCAACCAGTCCAGCAAGCCCGGCAGTCTTGGTTTTTCTGTTTTCTTTGACTCTTCTCTGTCATGTATCCCTCAGATCAAAAACACAGCCAGGCTTGTAGATTCTTTTTTGTACAATATTGTGGCCAAATCGGGACCATATCTCTCCGCCTCTATCGCCAAGAGTCCGGGTCCATGCCCGCTAGTGGTCTCACGACTCGATTACTGCAACATCCGTCCTGGCTGGGCTTCCTCTCTCTCACCTCCGTCCTTTAATCTCTGTTCAGCATTCAGCTGCAAACATTATCACTCCACCCACCGCTCCTGACCAAATCTCTCCTGGGTTGGCATCCCTTCACTGCTGCCCCTCCCTTTCCACATTTAGTATAAGCTCCTGCGTTGACATTTAAAGCCCTCCATGGACTTGCCCCTCACTTACTTATCAGACCTTCTTTCTCCTCACCTTCCCACTCGGGGCCCTCCGTTCTGGATAGTCAAGGTCTGCTGCTCAGCCCAGGATTTCCTCCTCTGGCCCCACTCCCGGATTCGCCCCTTTTCACTTGCTGCCCCTCACTCCTGGAACCTTCTTCCCCCACAAGCAGAGCCATCACTTCTTTAACCAGCTTCAAAATGGAGTTGAAAACCATCCTGTTTCAGAGAAGCCTTCCCAGGCATTGCATAATTGTCACTTACCATTGCATAATTGTCACTTCTATTTTGATGTTCTTTGGTGCCTGTTTATCAAACCATTTCCTGTATTGCTATGTACTGTATATGCATTATCCTACTTGAGAGTATGTATTTTTCGCCGGAAATGATTAACCACTCCATTAGGAAGCCAAGCCCCTACCCTCCAGTCCATCGGCCTTGGTCCAGGCCTTGGAGGTAGAGAGGAACTGCTGACCGGTCTTATTACCCTTTCCCTCCACCACTCCCTTCTCCTTCTGGTGTCATGTCGTTTTTAGATTGTAAGGCTCGAGGGAAGGGTTCCGTCTTAAAAAGATTGCATGTACAGCACTGTGTAAATTTACAGCGCGTTCATAAATAAGAGAAGAATAAATTAAGTGCCTTAAAAGTATGGACTTGAATTTCGTGAAATTTGTGGAGTGCGGATAAGTGGTGGTGGTATCCTCCCCCTCGAGGGACTAAGCACATTTAACAAGTAAGGTAAAACATGGCGTCTTGGCCCCACGTTAGTAAAGGTATGAGGGTTTGGCAGGTTGCAGATAGGAAAACTTTGGTTGGCTTGTTTTTATAAGAATTCATTGAAATTCACAAATTTCTTCATATCAGAGAAACTGACAACATTGATCCATATGTAGCTATTCTATTTCCCAAACCACTGCTGCTTATTCATAGCAATGCTGATCTGATGGATCTGCCTTGCAAGCATGATAAAATGCTGTAAATGCAGTGGATCCATATGGTTTACAGTTCTTCCTAGAGATAATACACAATAATGAACAAATTATGAGAAATATAGTTTGACCACTGTTTCGAAAAAAGGGTCTTAATTTCAACTTCAAATTAACTTTAATAAAGCTAATATGAACTGATACAAGTTGTTTCTATTGGGCACTCAGTTTGCTCATGATTATTTAATAATGTAGAAGTTTTCAGTGACCTTTGGCCTACACAGTTCATCCTGTACCAATGTGCTGATGATGGGATGGTCACTATTTTGAGATTCAAATATTAATAAGAATATTAATAAAAATGGAAGCATACATGATTTGTATGCTTAAGGACAAAAGTTTCATTCATGATCTCTGGCATTATAGCAGGACTAGCAAAGACCTGACCTTGAGACCTTACAGAACCACTTTTGGTTGGAGTTGGTAATACTGAGATCAATAATTTGGCTCAGAATAAAGCAGCTTTAATATGCTTGCCTCCCCCACCATTGAACCACCTTTGAGAATTATAAAGTGTCATGGCTAGGGGGAAAAAATGAACAATAATAGGTTTCCTCAACAATTTTAGGATCTCATAGTATTCTAAAACAATTTTAAAAATTGTAATTTTATTCATTCTTACACAGAAGTCCAATTGAGTTCAGTGGGATTTACTCCTGAGTAACAGGACAGAGGATTACAGTCCTACTGGAGAATACATTCCTTTTGACCCAACACCGGGTGACCAGATATAACTATAAAGGAGGACAGGGCACTGGATTATTTGTTATTTGACATTTTTAATTTGTTGCCTGATTTACTTTATTGAACCATTTCCTGTATCGTTATGTATTTATATGTATTATGCTATAATTTTTTAGATTGTATGCCATGGGCAGGTATCAATTTTATTGTTTGTATGTACAGCGCTGTGTAAATCTACAGCGCTATATAAATAAAGCATAATAATAATAATAATAATAATAATAATAATAATAAATATAGGGCACTGAAGATAAATGTACAAAATAAAAGTTAAAACCCCTAATATAAATGTAAATTCATGCTCCTTAGTCATGCTCAAAATGGAGAACATCTTAAAATTCCTCTTGGACAGAAGGTTGAAACGTAGGATATGTCCTGGAAAAGGAGGGCAATATGTAAGGGTAATTTTAAGTTCCCTAAGGCTTCAATCTTTAGTAATGAAGGAAAGTATGGAAATGTCAAAGCCAAGCCTGTTAGGTCTGGCTTTAAAATAGCAGAGTAGCAGAATGGACTCTTGTCTATTTGCCTCTCTAAGAACTGAGACGGATTCCAAAAAACATAGGTAACTTGTAATTTAAACAAAATTTTACTAAAGGGTTTTATTCTATATGCATAAAGGCTATATCCTACTAACTAGTGAATGGTTTCAGGTAAAAAGAAACCTTTATTTTCAACATACTTTCCAAAGAAAATGGAGAGGGGAAGATGGAAAAACCAAAAGTTAGTTTAAAATTTTTTTGAGAGAGAATGTTATTGTCCCAAGGGTGTGTGTGTGGTTTTTCTCTGCTTCCTACCATGTCTTTAAATTTCTTCTAGGGTAAGACAAAAGCAAAAGACCATGCCTACATGGGAAGGTTCTCTATGGTTCATTTCACCTCTGCTGAGCGGATGGTACCCCTGAGATAATAAATCAACAACAAAATAATAATAATAATAATAATAATAAGGAGCCCTGGTGGCGCAGTGGTTAAATGCTGTACTGCAGCCTTCACTCAAAACCACAGGTTGTGGTTTCAAGACCAGCAAAGGGCCCAAGCTCGACTCAGGCTTGCATCCCCTTGAGGTTCCGCTAAAATGAGTACCAGCTGTTGGGGCTAATTAGCTTACTTGCTTAATTCTATTAGCTTATTTTGTTCACCGCTATGATCTTTGATAGCGGTATATAAATAAACTATTATATTATTATTATTATTATATTATTATTATTATTTTCGTTGCCACCACCCCATGATTTAACTTGTCATACCCCAGCATTGTATTGAGACATGGCTGGCCTCCTACTTGTAAACCACAATAAGAACAAATACTACCCAAGCTAAGGCCATTAAAAGGAAGAAGAAAGAGGCAGAGTAATGAAGAAAAGGTTTATATGAAGTAAAGAACATAAAGAGTATGAATGGAGGACAACGTCATTCAGGTGCAACCTTAAAAGATAGTTAAGAACTAAAAAAATGAAAGGTCTTTTTTTAGGTATGTTTTGTAACAAAAAAGAAAAGGGGAAATGTTAGGCCACTGGCGGAAAGACAGCAACGTGGTAACAGGGTTCACAAGAAAAGCATTACTATTCAACACCTTTTTTGCCTCAGTCTCTACACAAAAGGAAAAAGGGTGTTCACCAACCTGAGGAAAATGCAGCAGAGGACACAATAGGGGAAATACAATCACAGAATAAGTAAAGAGGTAGATAGGAAATATCTGGTTAATCTAAATGAATTTAAGTCCTCCAAACCAGATGAACTACACCCAAGGATATTAAAAGAACTTGCAAATATAATCTCAGAACCATTGGCAATAAGCTTTGAGAAACTCCTGGAGAACAGGAGACGTCCCAAAGACTGGAGGAGAGCAAATGTTTTCCCCATCTTTATCTGCTGCATTTGCTGAGTCTTTATTTGCAAATGGGAAACAATTCAGATCAGGGGCTTTCCCAGCAAGATAGATGCACCAATTAGCAGACACTAATCCCCAGAACAATACACATGCAAATCACTCTATCCCTGCATTCCCAGGCTCACACAGTAAATAGTATAGACCCCACTTTTTTTCCAGGCAAGCATCCTCTGAAGATGCCAGCCACAGATGCTGGCGAAACATCATGAAAAATCTTCTGGAACATGGCCACATAGCCCGAAAAAAAACACACAAAAACCAATTATCGTTCCAGTTTGTCTGACATCGATCTAGGAAGATTTCTAGAGCAGATCAATAAACAGAGAGCTGGTGAACATTTAGAAAGAGAATGGCCATAATCACAAGAATGTCAACATGGGTTTTTGAAAAGCAAGTCATGCCAGACTAAACCTGATCTCTTTTTTTTGATAATATCCAACCAACTTGGTGATGAAGGGAATGCTGTGGATATTGTATATCTTGATTTTAGTAAGGCCTTTGACAAAGTCTCCCATGACATTCTTGCAAACAAGCTAGTAAAATGTGGGTTTTGACAATGCAAATTGTTAAATGGATTTGGTAAACTGGTTTGACCGACCAAACTTGAAGGGTACTCAGCAATGGCTCCTCTTCATCCTAGAGAGAAGTGACCATGGGGGTGCCACAGGGTTTCTGTCCTGGGCCCAGTACTATTCAACCATCTTTATCAAATACTTAGATGAAAGAATAGGGGACATATTTATCAAATTGCAGATGACACCAAATTAGGAGGAATAACTAATACCCCCAGAGACAGGAATCAAAATGAAAAATGACCTTAATCAGATTAGAAAGCTGGGTCAAAAATAACAAAATGAATTTGAATACAGATAAATGTAAAGTACTACTCTTAGAGTTCCTGAAAATCGTCCCTCTGGGAGGCATCTGAAAATATGATGGGAATGTTGGCAGCGGCAGCAGCGTTCTTTCTGTGTGGCAAGATACGTTCTTTGCCGCTTCCCATACCCATGACTTTCCCCTTTTTAGAATGTGACAGGACCTCCAGGGCTTGAGCTAAAGTTCTATGTGTGGAAGGGCTAGAAGTTTTGATAGTAGAATGGAGGCAGCTAAAAAGGCCAATACAAATTCTAGGCTGCATCAATACAGTATAGTCCTAGATCAAGGGAAGTATAGTAACTACTACAATTCAAAAGGATCTTGAGAAACTGGGCCACATGTCCAAAGAAGGGAGACTAAAAGGTGAGGGGTCTGGAAAGCCATGATTATGAGGAGAGACTAAGGATCTGGTAGTTTTAGCCTTGGAGAAGCGACGGTTAAGAGGTTCTAAGATAGCCTTGCTTTAAATACTTGAAGGGATGTCATATTGAGGATGGAGCAAGTTTATTACTGCGGCTCCAGAGAATAGGACCCAGAACAATGGATGCAAGCTACAAGAAAAAGAGATTTCACCTCAACATTAGGAGGAACTTCCTGAGGTAAGAACTGTTAGACAGTAGAACACATTCCCTTGGAGGGTGGTGCAGTCTCCTCCTTAGATGTCTTTAAACAGAGGCTGGATGGCTATCTGCAGTTGCTTGACTGTGAGTTCTGCTGGCAGGAGGGTTGGATTTGATGGCACTTGTGGTCTCTTCCAACTCTAGGATTCTATGTTGTTTCTGACTTTTGGCAATCCTAAGGTTGTTTTCCTGGCATGATTTGTAACAGAGGGTGTTGGCTTTCTGCCTTCCTCTGAATGGAGAGAGTGTGACTTTCCCAATATCACCCAGTTGTTTTTCCATGGCCAAGCAGATTCAACCCTAGTCTTCAGAGTTGTAAACAATGGCTGAAACCACTACATCATGCGTGTACGTTACTTGCTTGCCAGAGTGAACTTATAATAACTGTAAACAATTTGAGAGATCACAGCCAGAGTGGACAAACCACTTTATTTCTACCCAAGATAGGTTTAAAGTAGTCATTCCATAAGTCCATTTAGTGTCCTGCATTAGTCTATTATTCTATTAGCCTATTAGTCTGATTTTCATATGCAATTCCATCCTACAATTTTTGTACATAATTTTCTGTTATATTTGCACGGAGTCTCCTTCCTTAGAGGTCTTTAAACAGAGGCTAGATGGCCACTGTCCCAGGGATGCTTTGATGAGATTTCCTGCATGGCAGGGAGTGGGACTGGATGGCCCTTGTGGTCTCTTTTCAAGTCTATGATTCTAATGATTCCATATTCACTGGGTTTTTTTGTTTTTTTTTTTTTTTTTTTTTTTTTTTTTTGCAATTGTTTGTAGTTCAGAACCATAAAAATTCCCAGAACAAAGCTATGTTCTAACTAGTGGCCTGGGACAGACCACTCCCAAAAGGATGGCCTGCCGCAGCATATTTCCTCCAGAGGATCCGCCGCAGCCTCCAAACCGTCTCTCTGGAGTAAAAAGAACCCAGAAAAAAATGGGGTTCTTTTGAGCTGCTGGGGGGACATCTTGATTTGGTGCCTCGTGATGTAGGTGAGCACAGATACATGTATATACAGTGCGTCACTTATGTCAAATGGCGTCACTCATGTACACAGGATGCCACCATTACTCCACTGGCTGCACCGTTCTAGGTTTAGGAGACGTGTGGTTTGGGTGTGCGGCCACTAACCCTAGAATTGTTGGCAGAACGGCGCTTTGAGACTGTCTGTCCTCATGCCAAAATTAGTCTGGAAAGTGCAAATTGGTGAGTTTCATTCTAAAATGGGGTCCAAGCACAATTCACTAACAAAAACAAAACATAACAGAGCAAAACCACTACTCATTAACAGATTCAAACCACACATGTCTTTTTCTTTGGTTATTTTTAAGATGGCTTTTCTTATTTGTGCTTATAACATTGCTATAAATATTCTACAGTATAGTAAAGGTGTGCTTTTTAAAACATTCAAATTATTCTGCAATGTTCAAAGAGTGTATATTCCTCTGTTGATGAAAAATCTTCACACACATGTATGTACCCGAACCTCAATAAACACTTGTACTTTCATCCAAGGATTCTTTTTTTAATTTTTGATGCATGTGAAATGAAAAAAACCAAAGCTAAAAAGCCCATTTGTGCACTTGTACTTTGGAAGCATCATACAACAGGGAGATACAGAAAAAACCATTAACCAGAGAGATGAGTATAGCTTATCCATAGGAAAAAAAAATGGAATGTTACACTTGAGGCATGATCTGTCTCATGCAGGCAGGAAGCCTGTGTTAAATGTGTGGATCAACACCTAGCAACAGCCAAGCAGGGTGGGAGAAGAGGTGTGAACTGGAGCAATCTCCTTCTGGTTCCAAGCAGATGGGATGGAAACTCCATCTTTGTGTTTAATATGTTTGAGGCATGACAAGGAGAGAGAATGTAATCCACGGGGGCCAAGCAAAGAATTTCTTCTTAAAGTGACATTCATCTTAGGGGTCAGCCTCCCCATCACCAGAAATGTGTATCAAAGCAATTGTGACTTTTGGCACTAAAGAGCAGGTTATGTGAGAGAAAAGAATCACTCTCCTGCAAATAAGATCGAAGCCAATAGAGGAAGCTTCCTTATACCAAGACAGACCACTTGGTCCATCTAGCACAGAACTGTCAACCTTCTGAAAAATTTTTTCGGGGATTGAGGCAAATCCTCTCTAGTCCCAGCTGAAGATCTCCGATATTCTGTGACCGCTCTTCCATCCAAGTTACTTAGGGCTGAACAGATGGCCATATAGGGTCAAACTTAAACACACCCACCACACCCTTTCAGTGCCAGATCAGGGCTGCAGGAACCACACACCATGGCTCCTGATCTGGCTTTTTTTTCGGCAACAAAAAGAAGCAGTAAAAATGCTGTTCCTTTTTGCGCAGGAAAAGGGCAGCTTCTTTCCACTGTGGTGAAAGTTTTGGGCTCCCTGCAATGTGTGGCATATAAATGCTGCACCACCATAGAGCACTGCAATGCCTGCCCACTGTCTGGGTGGACATGCAGTGTTAATGCTGGTCTGGGACAGCATTGGGCAGGCACCATCTAAATTCCAGGACCCCAAGATGGTGTATTGTGTTCTGGTCTGTTGTTTCACCCCAAACTCCCCTTATCCTCTAACCAATAATCCAGACAAAACAATGTGTTTGTCAGGGTTGTATGGTTGTTCAGTAAAACACCTTTTGACTTATTTCAGTTTGAAAGTAAGGTTCCATATTACTTTGGGACTAATGACCACTTCTCTAACTAATTACCTTCTGGATGTTCAAGAGAAGATATTCTCTGCTGTTAAGCTTACCAACAAGTAACTTTTTTAGTTGTGGAAAGAACTAGATAGACAATACCCCTCCCACAAGTGCAGCAGCTTTTCCACACAATAAACTAATATATGTAGAAAAACTTTTTTTCATGAATGGGCACCAAGGTGGTTTTGTCAAAGGAGTCTATTTGTGGTTCAAGCAGTGGTTGGGAGAAACTTCAAATGAAACCCCCACAGCCTTCTCCACTGATTCTTTCCATCTGTGAGGGATCACATGTGTCTTATTCCAAAAATCAGTCCAGTACCACACTTTGAATGATGTTTTTTGAAAAGTTTCTGTAGCTGACCAATCAATCTGTAACCATTCACTTTTTGAAATATTGCACCATCCCTTTGAATACTCAGTGTTAATCTTTTCCACAGGATGTCAGAAACCATGGGTTCCTTGGTTATTACGGTAATTTTTTATCTTTTGGTTTTGAAAATTCTCCAGCTCCTTGGTCTTTTTAATGCGGCTCCCCAGAACTCCCTAGACCTCATTATGAGCCTTAAATGCACCTTGGACCACAGACAACTGCTGAGCATTGTTCTGCTTTCAATTATGACAATGATTTACACTACTTGACCTTTTCAAGAGAGACAAAAACTTGGTTTCTGAAGGCTTGCTGCTTATGTTCATTTTTAAATTCCATTTCTTAACAGAATATGAAATCTCTGACACAGAGACTAATGACATTAGCACTGCGGAATTGGGAAACAGAATGAATCATCTAAGGCTCGAGGTAACAATAGTAATGATAATGGTGACATATGGCTGATGTTCATACAAGTGTAAAAGGGTTTCGAAAAATTCCCACTTCATTTGTGATTCTTTTAAAACATGAACGCAAGTAAACAATAAAGGAATATATATGAAAGAGCCTGCCGGCGAAAATAATGTTTACAGGTTTGTAGAGACCCAGCACCACCAATATTTTGGTTGTAAATACTTCTGGGCTCTCTTCAGATTTCTTATAAATAATATTCCTCCCAAATTTATTTCTAGCTTCATGTTTTAGTAAAATATTGATGGTAACTTTAATAATCCTATGGCTCTCTTTATCGCCTATCTTTTTAACAACTTTTCATCAACCCACCCCACCCCCCCCCCCCCCCTTTTTTTGGAGAAGGGGTGAACCTTGAATTCTATTCCCAATGAGAACTTTCAATGTTTGGCAGGTATGGTTCCTAGTACTATCAGTTCCAAGGCATTGTGCAGCTATTAACATCTTTTCCTCTCCTTCATGGGTTTATTCATGGGATAAAAGGAAAGAAGCAGTGGGATCAAGACGTGGAATCCATGCTTGTAGTAATCCTTTTGACTAATTGATAGCATTTGCTCAGTAACAGCTTCATCTGTAAGAACGTTTTGGACAATTATTCTTGAGAATAAATTATTCTGAGCAAAAGTGCTTTCCTTCCCCTATTTGAGCTATGATCTTCTGGATTTGGGGGCTATAGATGGATAGATGGATGACATATCTTGCTTGCTCTCTTCTCATCTAACACCATGGTAGACCACAGGAAAACCAGCTCACCAGGTCTTTCCACAAACAGGGGAAAAGTGTTCCCCAACAGAGAACTGGCACTCCACAAATAAATAAACATAACAAAACAAAAATCTGTTCTCATGAATATTTGTGAATTACAAATATGAAAGAAGCAGAAATTTGGCAAGTTGAGCAGCTTGTTCAGAATTCAAATGGCTGTTCATAAATACTTTTATTTGCACTTTTGCTGGTAAGCAAGGTTTTTTAGCTTCAGTGAGAGAGGGAAGAAATCAACCACAAAAACATACCATAAGAGAACATTTTGTACTATCATCATCGCTTGACTACATCAGTGACAAAACTGTTTACATGTTGCCGGAAATCAAACATTTGAATGGGATGATATGTATTTTAATTCCAAGTGTCCCACTGTGATTCTACAATGGCAATGTTTTTCAGTTAGCAGCTTGATTTGTTGTCATGAAGTAGCAGCCTATAAACCTCCCCCCATCTAACTGCTCCATTACTTCTTTTTTTCCTGTCCTATATGATGCTACAGAACCATCTTCTCTTGAGATTTTGGAAGCATTCCTGGAGTAGGATACAGGAACAGAAAGCAAATGGCACCTCAATCTAGCAATGTTTTTCATTTCCAAGGGCACATTATAATTACAGTGTGTTTTTGCTCCTATAAAATGAATACGCAAAAGTCTAGCTTAAAAGTGAAGTCAGGTGTTATTTTATTTAATTATATGAAATATTTATAATTTTATTTTCTGCATAAAAGGTGAGATATAAACCTTAAAAGCAATCACCTCAAAACAATCAGATTAATCAGGATGTGATCTTCCCATATGACCAGTATTTCCCCAGCAACAGGTATGCATAAAGAATTTCCTCTGATGCCTGATATGGTTTAGCTATCATGGCTAGTAACCATGACTTTGTTTAAAACCAGTTCTGGCATCACAATTCAAAAGGACATTGAGAAACTGGAGCGTGTCCAAAGGGAGGTGACTAAAAGGGGGGAAGGGTCTGGAAACCATGCCCTATGAGGAATGCCTTAGGGAGCTGGGTATGTTTTAGCCTGGAGAAGAGAAGGTTTAAGAGGTGATATGATAGCCTGTTTAAATTATTTGAAGGATGTCATATTGAGGAGGGAGCAAGATTGTTTTCTCTGTTCTCCAGAAACTAGGACCCGGCAATGGATGCAAGCTGCAGGAAAAGAAATTCCACCCCAACATAGGAAAGAACTTCCTGACAGTTAAGACTGTTTGACAGTGGAACACACTCCCTCGAGTGGTAGTGGAATTCCCTCTTGGAGGTCTTTTAAACAGAAGCTGGATGGCCACCTGTTGGTGATGCTTTGATTGAGATTTTCCTGCATGGCAGGGGGATGGACTGGGATGACCCTGTGGGTCTTCTTCCATGAATCTTATGATTCTAAGAGCATCTAGCTCTTGTGTGATCACTGTATCTTTGTGAAATGAACACTTACATGCAGGGAGGACAAGTGATCCTGTTAAGTATGTGGTAGAGATAACTTTGGGGTAGGGCAATTGGCACCCAGGACCAGCTCAAAAGAGAGCATGGCTTACATTGACACAGTGAAGAGTTTTTTGCTGTTGTTACCTTACTTTGGAGGGTGCTGGTGCTGCCCGGGGCCCTCCACCACATCTTTTCCCCCATCTTCTTTATGGAGAAGCAGATGGGGATTTGAATGTGTGGTAGCTGGCCTGCAATAGCCAGGCACCACCTTTGGTGTTTTTCTTTCTTCTGGGGCTGGGAGTTGCTTTTGCTTCAGGCGCAGGCAAGCTTCAGAATTTTTAATCCAGTATGGAATATTATAGAGAAAGATGATGTAGGAGAGACAGAAGAAAAGCCGATTATCTTAGTGCTAATTTCCTGTGTCTGTAACATTTTCTGACAGCCTGCATAGATGTTTCACAACCTCTTATGATGAATTTCATTTAACTAATCATAGGTTTTTAATGATGATGATGATGATGATGATGATGATGATGATGATGATATATGATGATTTATTTATTTGTATCCCGCCCCTCTGAGAACAATCAGGGTGGCTAACAAGTAAAAATACAGAACATAAAAAACTTGGTACCCTCCCCTCCTTAAAAAAGTATTAAATCCAATGCGAAATTTTTTTAAAAAAACAACAAGTTAAAAACTGACCAGAAGGTCAACAACATCACATCAGCAAAACAATAAATGGGAGCAGCGTATCTTATTCCCAGTCGTTTTTTTCGAGGCGTTTTCTCTATTCTGGGAAGGCCTGCCAGAAGAGATCCGTCTTAACAGCCTTTTTAAAGCTGTCTAAGATGTAAATAGACGATCTCATTGGCAGGCCATTCCATAATTTATGATGAATTCTGCTTTCAGATTGAGATCCAGAGATAAAAGGACTTTACAAGGATCACTGTAGGTTTTTTGGCTAAGTGTCTGAATACCTATAGAAAGGCTCAGATGAAACAGGTGTAACAAAGGATACATAACCTGAGTATGTTTGCAATAAAAAAAGTTCACACAATTTTGTCTGTGCCTTTCAGAACTAAGTCCAGCATTGTTTTGTCAATATTAATTTTGTGGACTCAGAAATACAGCTGCCCATATAACCTTTCTTGAACCACTTATATTCCTTCTATCTATGTTAATTATGCTTTTTTTGTTTCTTAAACTGTTTAATACACGTGCACCACACACACACACACACACAGGTGTGCACATGCACACAGTGAATTTCATTGAAATGAGTGGGGCATAAGTAATTGCTAAATCGTTACATTTACTCATGAGACTATTCATGAGTTTTTAAAACTATAATCTTTTAGTATTCAAAACTTCAGTCATTGTTATTGATAATAACAGAGTCATTGAAAGTTTTACAATAGTTTGTCTGAAATATCTTTGATTGCTATTCATTAAACTGGTCCTTCATACGTGTAACCTATTTGAAATATGAATATTTCCTGATTTGAAAGTGGGGTAGGAGAAGGAGATATTTGGGTCATGGGTCCATAGAAAACTTTGTGACCAGTATTTACTGTGGGTATGTCTAATAATTGGAGGGGAGGAGAGAAAGGGAGAGAGAGAGATTGCTTGGCAATAAATTATATTAAGCTTTGACTCGAGGGCATTTTAACAACAATATGTTCAATAGGCATGTAATAAATTATAGTTTATGTTGTTATCACCTCAGTCAGAATTCTGTAATGGACAAGTGGTCAGAACCAGTAGATACAGTGAGCCCCTGTATCTACAAGTTTTTAACCATGGATTCAAGCATCTACAGCTTGAAAATATTATACACACACACACACACACATACCAAAAACCAAACTTTGATTTTGCCATTTTATTATAGGACATAATTTCACTATGACATTGTATTTGATGGGACTTGAGCATCACAGATTCTGGTATTCACAAAGGTCTTGGAATCAAACCCTAGTGAATATAAGGATACTACCATTTTGATTAGCAAAATCCTTCTGCTAATCTCAACTAGAGTAAATCTGTTTTAAATCAGTGGTTTACCTATGTGTTGACTCACCATTTAAAACAATTGATTCAATAGGCCTTCTGTCATGGGAATAAGCAACAGCATTCAGACCACTGTCGTGAAATTTAAATATTCCATCTTTTGGTGCTAAATCTGTGATCTCAAAAGCTGACATCTCTAGGTAATGAATTTGGCTATGTAACTTGGTCATAGTGCATGCTCTTCCAATACATTATTCAAGGAGTGCATGTATGTGAGGATGGGTGAGGGGTAATTTGTGGCAATGAGCTGACTAAGATGGAGAATGCAATGCATGATGGGGAAAGCTGTCTGGCAAGCGAGGTGAGGATTTTTTGAGAACTGCTGATGTGGGCGATAGATGGGTGTCAAAACTTTGGATGTAGCTGCTTAACGTAAAGAAGAAGATATCCAGGACTGTACGAACAGCCTGGGTAGAAACAAAGACTGATAAGGAAGAGACTGTAAAGAACTGTTTGATCGGAAGTGTATCAGATCAAAGGAAAAGGTCCTCACGTAAAGACAGCAGGAAGGACGTGGTAAAGCTTAAAAGAGAGACTTTTCCAAATCAAAGGTGTGCTCTGGACCCACGGCAACAGAGCTCCACGCCTTCATGAAGATGACGGATCACGCCTTCAGTGAAGTGCCATCTGTGTGTGTAAGAGCTTCTCTTGTACTTTTGTATTTTGTCTATGTGTTGTGGTATTTCAATAATGTTTACATGTTATTAGTGTCCTAAAACCAAATTTGGTGTCTCTTTGTCTGTGTCAGGCCCTGCTGGTGGATAAGTTTACTGGGGGGGTTTTCCTACAACGCTCAGGTACCGTTTGCCCTTAAATTCTGGGCATAACATGTAAAGGTCTGTCACCAGTCTGCTGCTTATACCCTTATGCAACCTCACAGGAGTCTCTTCTGAAGCCTAGTGCTTGAGTACAGTAAAATAAAAGAAGAACACAATATTTACATTTTATTTGTGTTCTGGTTTTAGGATTTTAGGACCCATGTGTTAAACTACAGAGTTACATATACTTAAGATAACCTTAAAATACTTCAAGTAATCAAAGTTCTGTCACTAAGATCTGGCTGGAACTGGCAGTCAAAAAATGAACTCAGCAAAGCACTGAGTCAGTGTGGTCTAAACCAATTACTCATTAATACATAACTGAAGAGGCAGTGTTGTGTGTGTGGGATAGTCAGGACATGACTAGGTCTTAAAGGTATATCTCCAGACTTAGCACTTCAGGGCTTTGGGGTGGAAACAAGACTAAACCGGGGGTCAGCCAAGGGAATGTTTCCTCTCTTTTGGCCTGTTACAGACTGCCAAAATAAAGCTGCTTCGGGTCTCTTTGGAGTATGCTAGTTGTTTAGATTTTCGTTCTGTTTGTACATTGTACATGCTGGGTAATCTGCATTGTTAATAGCTTTTTCGTACCGAATTGTAGGATGTTTCCTGGATTTTTTCGTATCCGAAATTTCCTGTATTTCTATCCAGTACCACTTATTTTGTCTCTAACATTCCATTCCTAAGCACTGGAGTGCAGCTTTGGTGCAGCTTCTGGATTCTTAGGACCCATGCATCATTAAATAGCATACCTCCAAAGAGACCCGAAGCAGCTTTATTTTGGCAGTCTGTAACAGGCCTATGTCTCAGAACAGAAGCAGAAAAGTCATGTTGGTAGGTCCTCTCCTACACATGAAAAGCTGGCTGGATGATACACCACCAGTCATGGCTTTCAGTAGAGTTCTTTGTGTTTTGTGCCCATGGTGCTAAATAGAATTAGGATAGGACCCAATGCCTCAGAATTTTATGTAGACTGCAACCCCTTCTCACAGATCCCTAAATACACATATAATACATGTAATCACATCAGCAGCTGCAGCATGTAGTCTTTTTTCAATCCAATATCTTTGTATCTATCTCATTTTCCTTAGTGAACAGCTAACTCACCCATCAGTAAGCTTTTAAGAAGGCCATTGTGGGCCCTGATTTTTATTCCCACAAGCAACTTTGAAACAAAAATCCAAAAAGCCCATACATATACATTTTCCAAATCTCTTCTCTGAACTTCCGTAATGTAAGGTTTGCATACTAGGTGCATCTTGGCACAGTACAAAAATAAACATTCACTGTTCCTCAAGGATATACACCATCTAACAGGAATTTTTTTACACGTCTTTTTCCAATGTGTAGTGTTTCAGTTTAGCATCATCTCTCAGTTCCCCTCTCTACCCTCTCCACTTTTTACCACACTTGTGAGTTGGAGGGTTTGCATGGGCATAATGACATTTCTCTCCTGAACCAAACTCCCACTAAGAAACAAGAGAATGGTTTTTATATAAAAAAATTATTGTTTGTTGTTTTTGCAGGATGTAATGACCTTTAGGAGAAGTGTAAAAAGAAAAGTTATATGTTTTTCAGGACCTGTGCTTGAACTGTAATTCACAGCCTACATAGCAGAATAACTTTTTGGCATGTATTTCAACTAATTAAACTGCTTGAAATAGCTCAGAGGAGGAGGAAGCAGCCCATCTAGGCACTGAAAATCTGAAGCATGTCTCTGGGATTAGTTTCATATTCAAAGAACAGCCTGGAGATTTAGGAATGCTCTGATCACTCAACCAACATATCAGCCAGGAGGTAAAAGTGTCTCGAGAGAGAAAAATCCCTGAAACTATTCTCCTTTGTGACAGCAACTGGGCTAATTAGAACTACAAGAATTATTTCTATTTTACTTTTTTTTTAAAAAAAGTTTTGTAGAAGATCTTATTTTTTCCCAACAGAGATCTTCCAATTCTAAATTACAAAACATAGCATGGCATTGCCATAATTTATACTGTAGCATATAACTCCTGCTATCGGACGTTTAAAGCCCTCCATGGGCTAGTCCCACCTTATTTATCAGACTTCTTTCTCCCACTTCCCACTGGAGGCCCTCCATTCTGGTAGTCAGGGTCAGCTGTCCCAGCCCAGGATTTCCTCTGCCCCATCTCGGATTCACCCCTTTTCACTTGCTGCCCTTCCTCCTGGAAGCTTTCTTCCCCCGCGAGCAAGGGAATCACTTCTTTACACGCTTCAAAATGGAGTTGAGACATCCTGTTCAGAGAAGCGTTCCCAGGCATGCGCGATTATCATTTGCTTTATTTGATTTCTTTTTTGTTACCTGTTTTATTGAACCATTTCCTGTATTGCTTATGGTATTTTATATGTATTTATCCTATATTTTCTTAGATTGTACGCCATAGCAGGTTTTACTCTTTTATATTTATGTTTTTTATGTACAGTGCTGTGCAAATCTAACAGTGCAATATAATAATAATAATAATATAAAATAATATAATAATACCAGTGGATATAAGCATGGAACATCCAGCCATTTTCATATCTTTTATGTCATTGGTTTTACTTTCCTGTAAGGACATGAAGAAAAAGCCATCTATGCCTTCAACAGGAGTTTACAGTAAGAATCACGAAGGCTCTGTGATCCAACAGATTTGCTGATTGCTTGGCAGGTCTTCATCCAAGATCCCTCTTTCAGATCCTCTTTCTTGACCAATGTCTGTGTCACAATGGAGTTTTTCAACCCTTCTTTTTATTCAGAGGGGGAAAAAACTCACAAAAGCTAAGGTTGAAATACACCTGGAACAATATGGGTCAAAAATGCTGCTGCAAACCCTATTTTTAGGGCAATAAATTAACTATAATCTACATTAAGGGAGAGGATGAAGGCAGGCTTATGTTAAGACCCTTCTCCACCATGCTATAGGATCGCTAAATCTAAAATAAGTGTCTATTGTTTCAAACAGTCCCATAATAAACAGAACAAATAAAAATTCCCAGATTCATTTCATAAATGATCAATAAAAACGATGTCTCAAGCCAGATTTAATAAAGTTATTTTATTGGATTAAAAATTACATAATTCCCTGGCTGTGACACAGAAGAAAAGAAGACAATGGAATAAGTGAGGAAGTAAACTCAGACACCAGTTTCTAATCAGGGAGAGAGCAGATTTGAGGAGGCTTCCTGGAAGTGTTTCATCAGACTCTTCTGGAGATGATCTTTCAGTTTTGGAAAGCCAAATTATCTTGCCTCCAGCCTCAGCTCCCTCTGCGTAGTGTGCTGAAGTGACTGCTGCCTGGTTACAGTTTCAGGGAACAGCGCGGTGGAAATGCTAAAATATATTAGAAAACGAAAGGTTGTTATTTAATCTGGCCTGAGACGTCTGACATCCATTGGCAGCTCTTGGCTAGTTTCATCATCCCAGTTGGCTCCAATTCAGGTCTAAAGTTTCATGGAATTTAATTGAGTTCATACGTTAAAGAATTGTCTGCACTTTTTCTTCTTGTAGTTGTTCAGTTGAGACTGGAGGTGGAAGATCTGTGATAAAAAATAAATTAAAACAGAAACAAGGACCCCCCCCAATTCCTTTCCAGTGTTACAGAATGTATTTATTGCATCTCCTCTGAGAGCCAGGCAAGTGTCTGTAAGGTTTTCCAGTGGACTTTTGCTGTCTGATATTTTTCACACCACACTAGATGTAGCAATGTTACAGTTTTTACATTTCTTTTTTATCTTCTGTTAGCCCCCTTTCAGCTTAACACAGCTTTGTAAAGCTACACATTCATTGCTGGGCTGGTTGCATAGCTCATTTAGATATGTATCCAATACTGAAAATTGCTGTATTTGGTCAGTCCTGATTCCTGTGTGTAACTGACACCAATAACATGAAAAGGTACTCTCTTAAAGGTCTAGTTTTCTCCATATGATATTCAGATCACCTCCAATTAAAATTATCTATTTGGCTGTTGTATTAAAATGAAGAAGCAAGTCCTGTGAGTTGGAAATTTCACATGTTCGTTTTGGGGCCTAGGCAGAGACTTATAAATGAAAAGAGAGCTCACTATTTTGTTTCTTTTGGATATATAAGCATCCCCTATCATATACATTTTGAGGTGATGAATATCACTTTGTTGAACAGATTCACAATTTTTTCTTAAAAGCAGAATATAAGGAAAACTAAAATGATCCCATAATAGCTTAGGTCTGACCACAATATACAAGGTCCCAAATGTTAAAGTACCCATGGTGCTGGGAAAGGCTTTTGACTAGCAAAGATATGGTGTAAGAAAAGAGTTCTTGCAGTAAAGGTGCAGATGGCATATCCTAGAAAATACTTTTTCATTCATTTTCAGTTTTTATATTTGTTCTTAAACTAAACTTTGGAATGTATGTCTCGAGCTACACAGATAGTTCACCTTTTGAATCCCAGAACAATCTCCTTTTCCGGACCAGCATTTACAGCAATCAGTTCTTGGCTTCATCTCCAGTTTTCCTGCACAATGTGCAGGTTGCTTCACATATCCCAAATTAAGAATTGCAAAGTGAGATTCAAGGAGACTGGTTTAGTGTGAAGTGGACTACATATAGTGGCACTTTGCTAGTATTCTTGTGATCATGGTGGCTTCTTTCAGTTCTCATAATATATGTGTGTGTGTGTGTGTGTGTCCTAATTCACAGTCATGTTCTTCATGCTTGTTACTATATAGAAAAAAAGAAGCTGGGAGAAAAGAAGCTGCACATTTTCCCTATTTGCAGTTTCCTTACAGCTTCTAAATACATCTAAATATTTCTATATGTAGAAAAATGATTTAAAAAACCTTTTAGGTCATATGAACAATCAAAAGCAATTTAAATTTGGTATTTTGAAGGAATAATTTGCTTTATTGCCTGTTAGGTGAACAATGCCTTATGCTTTAAAACAAGTTATGGTGAAG
Organism: Sceloporus undulatus; assembly: GCF_019175285.1. Lineage (NCBI taxonomy): Eukaryota > Metazoa > Chordata > Lepidosauria > Squamata > Phrynosomatidae > Sceloporus > Sceloporus undulatus. The sequence goes on along the minus strand of NC_056522.1, from coordinate 300,370,066 downwards.
TCCATTCTAACAGAGATGGGGAAAAATTTGCTTCCCTCTCCAACATTCAAGCCTCAAGTTCTCTTCCACTTGTAATATGAAAACTTTTTACTTTTTTGGTAATTAAAAAAAGACATTATTTTTTCACACCTTGAGATTTTCACACATTTGACTGGTGAAAAGAAATCCCCTAGACCAGTCAAATTCTAAAACTATACATCTTTCCTATCACAAATGTGCATGACTTTCCATTTCAATCTTTCTTGTTTTTTGAACAATATAGCATCACTTTTCCCCATCTTTGAAAAAGTTATTTGTTTTCTAGTACAGTCAGCACTCCATATCCACAGATTTCCATGGAATTTAA
>NC_056522.1:300363591-300369695 GCF_019175285.1 Sceloporus undulatus | reverse complement strand
TGATGTTGGCTCTCTGTCTGTCAGTCAGGGTAAATGTGTCAGGAGGTTCTGCCATCTCAGGCAATTTTCTGAGATAACAATTCCAAGCAACATTTTCAACATTTTATTTTCATCCTCTTTCTCATTTTGAGACAGATAAGAAAAATAGGTCCTCTTTTCTCTTCTCTCTTATCTCCCCCTCCCTTTCCTTCTTTTTGATTTTAGAGTTATAGTGCTATACAACATTAGTGTAATGACACTTTTATATTTAATTCCCTTACAATAAGCACTCTATATCCAGATTTTTTTAATCCATGGATTCAAGGATCCATGGCTTGAAAGTATTGCAAAAAGATATAAATTCCCAAAAGTAAACCCTGATTTTGCTGTTTTACATAATGGACACCTTTTCACTACAGCACTGTATTTAATCAGACTTCAGCATCCACAAAATTTGTTATGCATGTGAGCCCTGGAACCAAACCCCAGCAGATACCAAGGATCCACTATATTCTTGTCCTTGTTGTTTTTTTGCCTTCAAGTTGTTTTATTCTTTCAAGTTTTTTCCAACTTATGGTGACTCTAAGATCAACATATCATGAGGTTTTCTAGGGCTGAGAATGTGTGACTTGCCCAAGGTTCGCTGGTAGGTTTCCATGACCAAGTGGGGAATTGAACCCTGATCTACAGAATGGTAGTCCAACACTCAGACTACTACACCATGCTGGCTCTCTGTTACTCTATCTATATAAATAAAAATGTAAATGTTCATTTGTTCAAAATTTTAAATCTCTGAAAGTTCTTCACCAATTGCTTCGAAATTTTGACACAAAGTTCCATTCAAATACATGCATGTTTCTATATACAGTCTGCTCTCCCTATATGCAGGGGATCCATTCCAGACTCCCCCATGTATGGGGAAAAAAGCATATGCTCAAGCCCCATAGGAAATAATTAGGCACGTGCACGCAGCAGCACATGGGGCACACAGTGTGAGTACGCATCTCATTATTTCTAATGGGGCTTGCCTTCCGTGTAAGCTCAAATCTGCAGAAGGCAAGCCCGCCTATGAGGAGGGCTGACTGTAGATATACCTACTATTATATAGATGTCAGACCTATGACAGGTAAAATATGTTTTTTAAAAAAACAGTGCCATCTGTTGGATGTAACAGCAACACATGTCATACTAAATATTCTATTTGCATTTGCAATCACCATCAACAAAGCTCAGGGCCAATCTTTAGAAGTGTGCAGTTTAGATCTAGACATGGATTGCTTCTCACATGGACAGTTATATGTTGCATGTTCTAGAGTCGGCAAACCAGACAATCTCTATATCTACACAGACAGTGGAACAACAAAAAATATTGTATACTCACAAGCATTGTGAAATTAAATATTTCAGAAACGTATGCTTTCTCTTTTCTTTCTTTTCCATTTAACCAGATTGAGCCACAGCATTGTGTGGCCGGGTACAGTTAGTAGAAAATAAAAATTCAAAGGCGAAAAAAAATGTCCTTCAAACCTTAGGAGAAACTTAGCAAACCATGCCCAGTTGAATTTGTTTTAAAGAAAAACTTTTACGAGAGCTCAAGAACAGATCCAAGAAATCATTACAAAAAGCTTACCCTTTCAATGAATGGATTAAGTGGGCATGGAGATAACAACTGGAAAAGCCAAAGGAGCTATAGTGTGAGAATCCATACTTCTTTAGACCAAACTGGAAGAGTCCAAATACACATCTCAAACTTTGGCATGGAAGTTTATAATATAGGGTTTCTGATTAAATATAGCAATTCCAAAAAAGAAATGTGTATCTTCTGTCCATTCACCTACCTAACCATTAATCTTCAATAGGATCCTCATACTTACAAGAACAATGCCAGCTGCCTATCTGTGGTAACAGGAGGTTCGCATCTGAGGACAATTTTATTTTGGGGCAAATACCCAGCTTGTAGCTCAGGGATCCACCCTGACCTAGGACCATAAAAAGAGTAGGTGATCAGTTTAAATGGTTACTAGTAATAACACCTTGCTGTCATCATAACAGAAGACTGTGGAATCATTCTTCACAAGTGATACTCTTCTGAGCCATAGAAATAAATGTTCCGGAGAAGATATGGTACCATGAACTTCATGTCCACACCTGTTCCTAGTATCTGCCTGCCAAGATAGTGCAGTTGGCTTGCTGTGTGCTTCTGGTCATCATAAGAGTGGAGACAAAGCCACCTACACTCCTTAGGAATTGAGGTGGAATATGGGGGAGCCTAAAAAGTGGAATCAGGAGTCATACATAAAGCAGCCCTTGTTCTCTTAAATATTTCTTTTTCTATTATTTTTTTCTTTCTTAAAATCTTTTTGTGAGATGTCTTGTAAAATCTTTAGAAAGGAGAGCATACAGATAGGAATGTTTACAGATTCTAAGGTTAGAAAATGGCAAAACAGTTTTCTGGCTCTTATATCTATAAACATCCTTATTCTTTAAAAAATCAAATTTCAGCTGGTTAGCAGATAAGTGGAAACTTGAAGGAGCTGAATATACAGGGCATTTTGTAGGCCTGCTGCCATACAGCTTTTAAAAATCCATCTATCTGGCACCAGCTATAAAGGCTCTTCAAATCAATGTCAAGCACGTCAGTCAGTGAGCAGTGAAATAAGGGAAAGAGTGATATATGTCCTCTAAAAGTGATCTTTTCATCAGTGGAAGTGCAGCTCATCAGTATTCAATAAACAAAATGTAGTTCATTGACAGCAAATTAAGATACAGCCATTGAACTGATGCTAACACTACCAAAAAAAACAACAACCACCCAACAACAACTGTAAAGCTTATCAGTCATAGCTGGGCTCAACTTCCAAGTTCTTAAGGACTTATTACCGGTTTCCACAATATGTATTTCTATTTTTACCTTGCCTTTTTTTCCCCTGCCTTTTCCAGCACAGAATATTGCAAAATGTTCTAGTAATAGACTCAAATGAGGACTATTTTTGTGATGAATATCTGAAGACTGTTTGGACTTGTCCCCTACCCTGGTTATTTTATTTTACAAAATAAAATAAAATAATAAAATACTCGCACCTGGATTTGTATGCTATAATTAGGATGAAAAGAATCACAGAATTATATCAATTATAATGAGTCAAAGGGCGACTAAAATGGTGAAAGGTCTGGAAACCATGCCCTATGAGGGAGTTGGGGATGTTTAGCATGGAGAAGAGAAGGTTGAGAGGTGATATGATAGCCCTGTTTAAATATTTGAAGGGATGTCATATTGAGGAGGGAGCAAGCTTGTTCTCTGCTGCTCCAGAGACTAGAACACGGAACAATGGATGCAAGCTGCAGGAAAAGAGATTCCACCTCAACATTAGGAAGAACTTTCTGACAGTAAGGGCTGTTCGACAGTGGAACAAACTCCCCCGGAGTGTAGTGGAGTCTCCTTCCTTGGAGGTCTTTAAGCAGAGGCTGGATGGCCATCTGTCGGGGATGCTTTGATTGTGATTTCCTGCATGGCAGGGGGTTGGACTGGATGGCCCTTGTGGTCTCTTCCAACTCTACGATTCTATGATAAATTCAAATGCATAACCTATCTAACATATTTCTAGGACAGATTGAAATGTCCATTCAACCCCAACTTTGCTTTTACCAGACTAGGCACTGCTTGGTTCAAATATGAGATACAGTGGGCCATCCTTAACATTGTATATTTTAAATTTTGTATTTGTAATTTTATATTTTTATTATTTTACTTGTACAATTTTAATTGTGTGTTTTGTATATGTTAGCCACCTTGGATCCCACTTTGGGAGAAAGGCAGGATAAAATTAATTAATTAATTAATTAAATCCTTTATGACCTCCTCATGACCTTCATTCCACCCCTTTACAATGTTTCTTTTGCTCCCAAATGACCCACCCCATCCTAATCATACCTACAGGTGTGATTACCATTTCACCAAATTTTCAGCTCCCTGTTTTAAGCTGGGGGGGGGGGGGGGGTGTCTTGAGGCAGAAATCTGAAAATGACCCATAGTAACTACTGTAAGTGTAGTTCTTAAATCTACAGGTTTGTTTTTTTAAAACCAACAGCCCACAATTAGTCTTATATAAATTATAATATAATGCAAAATACAAAAGCAAAACAGGAGGAAATTACTGGAAAATTTCTAGATATTTTCTGCTTGTCAGAGTCTCTGTGACCTTAACCAAGATTACTTTACTTGTAAATATCACATACACACAAAACAGTCATAAGCAACTTCAGGATGGGCTGGATATGGGTAGTTCTTGCTAAGCTAGCAAGCCTGCCTGAATGATGACTGAAGAAAAGGTTTTCATACTTTGAATGGGGCTATAGAAGAAAAGTCTTCTGTTCCATGTAACTGGTGGTTTCAATCCAAACAGCATACCATTTCTAAACATACTGGTGTGCTCTTTCAAGTTGCTTGTTGATTTATGGTGACCTCATGTATTTTATAGGATTTTTCTTAGGGAAGGGATCCTCAGAGGTGGTTTCTTCCTCTGAAATATATCCTACAGTGCCTGATGTTAAGAGGTGGTCTCCCATCCAAGTACTAACCAGGGCTGACCCTGCTTAGCTTCAAAATTCAGATGGGATCTGGTGCTTTTAGGGTATTTAGGCCATTCATCCAAATATCTTAGCTGCCAAATTTTCAGGCACATGGGACAACCAACCTCCAATCTAATCTAATTCCATATCAATCTAACATCTTTATTTCTCAAATTTTGTGAAGTGTGTGTGTGTGTGTAATTTCTCTTTTTAAATAACATTTATTTCATTGAGGATGTACCTCTGGAGGTTCTTTTTGTCTCAGACATTGGTATACATAGGGATGGTCCCAAAGGCCATGTAACCCAGCCAGTAATTTGAGCTAATATGGGATTCCCTTAAGATCATTGACTGTCCTCCAAGGCAGGTCCCAGTCAGTGGTTACACATGGGAAGATATATGAAATACAAGGAGGCAATTGTTTGGAGTGATTCTATCATAAATGTTGAAATATTTGTGACATCATCAGTTTGGTTATCTTCATATGTCTGTGTGATTGGCATATTGGGTTTGTTAGTTATACTCTGCTTTAATGGATTGTACTTGTTCTGTATTTTTAGAAATATTATTAAAGCTTTATTTGCTTTTACCTTTTTCCACACATTAGGAAACCTTCACAAACATATTTCCTATAAAAAAAATTCATTCCCAATTTGCCAGGTTGTTAAAGTAGGTAAAGGGATTTAAATTTTTTGTCCTTATTTCCCTGTACATGCCTATTCAGCAGTTCATCCTATTAAGGTCAGTAGGACCTACTTTCAGGGAAATGAATAGGATTGTGTTGTGGGAATTTTAAGTTTTTCTTTTCTTTTCATAATATTCAAAGATTTAGAGAAGTTATTTTTTTACTATATTTGTTAGATTCTATATATTTTCTTAAATGGCTTAGCTCTAAGGTTTAGAGAATGAATACTGTGGTTTTAAAGGGAGATCACCTTTGTGACATGCAAATCTTCAATATGTTCTACAATGACCAGTTGTGGCTCAAGACCTTGCTTCACACACACACACACACACACACACACACTTGTGTACCTGAGACAGCAAGATTAGGGATCTGGGGATGTTTAGCCTGGGAGAAGAGAAGGTTAAGAAGTGACATGATAGCCCTGTTTAACTATGGAAGGATGTCATGTTGAGGTGGACAATTTTGTTCTCTGCTGCTCCAGAGACTAGAACCCGGAACAATGGATGCAAGCTGCAGGAAAAGAGATTCCATCTCAACATTAGGAGGAACTTCCTGACAGTAAGGGCTGTTCAACAGTGGAACACACTCCCTCAGAGTGTAGCGGAGTCCTTCTTAGAGGTCTTCAAACAGAGGCTGGATGGCCAACTGTTGGGGATGCTTTGATTTAGATTCCTGCATGGCAGGGGTTGGACTGGATGACCCTGTGTCTCTTCCAACTCTATGATTCTATATTCTAAGATTTACTGCAGCCTATACAAGTTTTCCCAAAATACCACACTATCTCAGTTTAATTTTTGAGGCTATATACAGATTTGTGGTTCACTTACAGAACAAAGGAATAGCTGTTTTCCTTCTTGTCCCCTCTCCC